>NW_027332049.1:859245-1067753 GCF_048418815.1 Hemitrygon akajei | reverse complement strand
CTGCCACACAACAGCTGTTTTCCGGTTACGTTAGTTGTTTGTTTACTTTTGGGGGTTTGTTTTTCAGTGTTTTAATAAACGTTTTGTTTGTTATAAAAACCCTGCCTCACTCATATATTTATTGTTGCTGAATCCGTAACATAAATATGGGGGCTCGTCCGGGATGAATCATTGAGTTTAAATGCTTGTTAAATTTTGTATCGGTGTTTTGGAAAAGGGGAATACTCGATTCTTTTGTTTGATTGGCTTGTGAGTGGTATTCGGCAACAATGAATATTGATGAGTTTCTGGCTTAGCCAGACGTGGAGTGTTAGCGAAGGCGAAAAAAACTGAGGTGTCTGAGATAGCTAGTAGATTGCAACTTAAAGGTATTTTGAAGGCTACATCAAAGGCTCTAATACAGAGAAATATCTTATCACATTATGTGGATTCGGGTGATTTTGATGAATCAATTTTAGAGTCGTTTCCAATAAGTAATATAGAGATGCAATTGCAAATCGAACAAATGAACTTGGAACAAAGTAAAGCGGAATTGGAGCGTTGTAGGTTAGAAGCTGATAATAAAAAAGGGAATTTGAATATGCGATGATGGAATTAAGGTCTGGGAATCAGTCTTCTGGTTCTAGAAAACCGTTTGTTGCTAGTCAAGAAATTAAATTGGTCCCTCCATTTAGTGTAACAGAAGTGGAAAGATATTTGCAACATTTTGAAACAATTGCTCAGATTTTAGAGTGGCCGAAAGATAAATGGTCAGTGTTGTTACAGAGTGTAATTAAAGTCAAAGCACAAGAAGTTTATACAGCTTTATCTGCTGCGCAAGCACTTGATTATGATATTGTGAAAAAGCATACATTGAAAGCATACAAATTGGTCCCAGAACATTATAGGGAAAGATTCAGAAGTTTGAGAAGTCTGTGGAAAAAAACTTATGTGGAATTTGCCTATGATAAAGCTATGTGTTTTGAGTGATGGGTTTCTTCAAAAATGTAAATGGGGACTATAATACATTGAAAGAGCTGATTTTAATGGAGGAATTTAAAAGAAGCATCCCTGTTGATGTAAGGACCTACTTAAATGAAAGTGATACTGATACATTGCAGGACTCTGCTAGATTAGCTGATGAGTATGTTTTAATCCATAAGAATAAATTTCCTCAGGGCAGAATTTTTAAGAGGAAAAATAACACGGAGACTCAAGGTAAATCAGAAATTAAATCAGAAGTTAATGAGAAAGGTAAGGAGGAAGGAAAGCCTGTGAAGGAAAACCAGTTTGGTCTTATTTGTAACTATTGTAAGAAACCTGGCCATGTAATAGCTAACTGTTTCCGATTGAAAAAGAAAGAGAAAGAAGCAGTTCCAGGTGCTTGTGTGCAACATACTGAAGCACCTGTAAAATTACTGGGTTCGATAAACACAAATGAGGTTTTGTTAGAGTCTGACCAAGTTAAAAAGGGATATGATCATTTTATAACTGAAGGGTTTGTATCCTTGAAAGAAGGATACTCTGGTGCCAATAAAAATCCTTAGGGATACTGGAGCTTCTCAATCACTGATGTTAGACAGTGTATTGAAGTTTAATGAAGAGTCTGATACTGGTGAGGTAAATTATATATGAGGTGTTGGGAGTGATTTTATGCCTGTACATTTACATAAAGTAATTTTAAAGTCAGAGTTAGTTACAGGATTTGTTAAAGTTGAATTATAGCCTAACTTACCTGTGAAGGATATTTCTTTATTGTTAGGCAATGACTTGGCAGGTGGACAACTTTTTCCTGAAGTGCATTTGACAATGGAGTCAGAGGAACCAGAGATAAATTCTAACACAGATTCTTTCTGTGTTGTGACTAGAGCTACGGCTAAAAAGATTGATGCGCAGAATGAGATTGTTACTCATGACTGTTCAACTCAGGATTCGAGTTTTGAGGTTGTGTCAGAGACTTTCTTATCTTCAGTGTTTGAACAAGATTCTTGGAGTAAGTCTGACTATGAAGATTTATCTCTGTCTCGAAAGGAGATGATAGCAGAGCAGAATAGAGACCCTGAGATTATAAAATTAAGAGAACAAGTTCTACTAGATAGTGAAATTGAGAAAGTGTCAGTAGGATATTACTTTGAAAAAGGAGTGTTGATGAAGAAGTGGAGGTCCCCTACAATTCCTGCACGTGAGGAATGGAATATTGTTTACCAGGTAGTTGTCCCTAAAGTTTATCGAAATGAGATTTTGACTTTAGCTGAAAGTTTGCCTTTAGGTGGACATCAAGGGATAAGGAAAACAGTGGCAAGATTTTAAAACATTTTTACTGGCCTGGTCTAAGAAAAGATGTGGCGATGTTTTGTAAAACGTGCCATACTTGTCAAATTGTGAGTAAACCAAATCAAGTTACACCAGTGGCTCCATTACAACCTATTCCAGCATTTGGTGAACCATTTTCTAAAGTTATTATAGATTGTGTTGGTCCACTACCAAAGACAAAAACTGGTTATCAGCACTTGTTGACTATTACGTGTACTTCGTCTAGGTTTCCAGAGGCACTACCACTTAGGAATATAACAGCTAAAACTGTGACAAAGGCTCTTATAAAATTATTTACTTATTTTGGATTACCTAAGGAAATACAAACTGATCAAGGCAGAAATTTTAGGTCTGGATTGTTTCAACAAATAGTTTATAAATAGGGAACTAAGCAAATCACTTCATCTGCATACCATCCAGAATCGCAAGATGCCTTGGAAAGGTTTCATTTTATCCTCAAGAACATGATTAGGACATATTGTGTGGAAAATGTAAGTCATTGGGATGAGGGTATAAACTTACTTTTATTTGCAGTAAGGGAATTGGTACAAGAAATTTAAGGTCTCAGTCCTTTTGAACGTGTTTGGGCATAGAGTTAGAGGACCTTTAGCTTTATTAACAGAACAGTTGATTAGTAAGGAAATACACACTGATTTGTGGGACTATGTTTTGAAATTTAAGGACAGGTTACATAAAGCTTGTAGTTTAGCCAAGGAAAATTTAAAATTGGCTCAGGAGAAAATGAAAATTTGGTATGATAAAGAAGCTAGGATGAGGATGTTTAAGCCTGGAGATAAGGTATTGGTTCTTTTCCCAGTGCAAACAAATCCTTTACAAGCTAGATTTCATGGTCCTTATGAAATTGTGTCTAAAATCAATGATGTGGATTATGTGATTAAAAACTCCAGATTATAGAAGATCAACACAACTTTGCCATATAAATATGACAAAACAATATTTTGAGAAACAATCTGATACTGTGACTGTTGTGGTTAATGATAATGAGTTTGATTTAACGAGCATATTGATATGAAAATATTGATGAGAAACTAGCACATTTACAGCCAGAGCAGTAACAGCAGATGAAGGAATTAATTTTTAAATATCAGTATTTGTTTCCAGATGTTCCGAGAAGGACTACTATAGCTTCACATGATGTAGATGTTGGAGATGCCAAACCGATTAAACAGCACCCATATAGAATGAACATAGAAAAATGTGAACTTGCTGAGAAAGAAATTAAATATATGTTAGAGAATAATATTATTAGACCTTCTAACTCAAATTGTTCACCCTGTGTTATTGTGCCAAAAGCAGATGGTAGTATTAGGTTTTGTATGGACTATAGGAAGGTATACGCTGTAATGAAAAAAGATGCATATCCAATTCCTAGAGTAGATGATTGTGTAGATAAAGTTGGAAAAGCAAGGTTCCTTACAAGGATTGATTTATTAAAAGGGTATTGGTGTGTTCCACTAACGGACAGAGATAGAGAGATTTCTGCATTTGTAACTCCAGCTGGGTTATATGAATATAATGTTCTTCCATTTGGGATGAAGAATGCCCCAGGTACTTTCCAGAGGATGATTAACTCAGTGATTCAGGGATTGAAAGATTCTGATGCTTATATTGATGATTTAGTGACAGGAAATGATACTTGGGAAGTACACATTATTGCGGTGGAGAAATTGTTTGAAAGGCTTTCAAAAGCTAACTTAACTATTAATTTAGCTAAGATTGAATTTGGACATGCCACTGTGACTTACCTTGGTTATGTTGTGGGTCAAGGTAAGGTAGCTCCTGTTCAGGCAATTTTAGAGATTCCCACTCAAACGGGGAAAAAAACTCTCAGAAGATTCTTGGAAATGGTAGGATATTATCAAAAATTTTGTAAGAATTTTGCTAATGTTGCCCTTCCACTAACTAACCTTTTGCAGAAGAATGTGAAGTTTGTGTGGATAGTGCCTTGTCAAGAAGCATTTGAAAAACTGAAATCTATGACACGTCAACAACCTGTGCTCAAGGCACCTGATTTTGAAAAACCTTTTTCATTAGCTGTAGATGCTAGTGATGAGGCTGCAGGAACAATATTAATGCAAAGGAATGAGGGTGATGAGGTTGATCATCCAGTAGCTTACTTTTCTAAGAAATTTAATAAGCATCAAAGAAACTATTCGACAGTAGAGAAGGAATTGTTATCTCTTGTTTTAGCTTTAGGACATTTAGATAGATAGATAGATAGATAGATAGATAGATAGATACTTTATTCATCCCCATGGGGAAATTCAACTTTTTTTCCAATGTCCCATACACTTGTTGTAGCAAAACTAATTACATACAATACTTAACTCAGTAAAAAATATGATATGCATCTAAATCACTATCTCAAAAAGCATTAATAATAGCTTTTAAAAAGTTCTTAAGTCCTGGCGGTAGAATTGTAAAGCCTAATGGCATTGGGGAGTATTGACCTCTTCATCCTGTCTGAGGAGCATTGTATCGATAGTAACCTGTCGCTGAAACTGCTTCTCTGTCTCTGGATGGTGCTATGTAGAGGATGTTCAGAGTTATCCATAATTGACCGTAGCCTACTCAGCGCCCTTCGCTCAGCTACCAATGTTAAACTCTCCAGTACTTTTCCCACAACAGAGCCCGCCTTCCTTACCAGCTTATTAAGACGTGAGGCGTCCTTCTTCTTAATGCTTCCTCCCCAACACGCCACCACAAAGAAGAGGGCGCTCTCCACAACTGACCTATAGAACATCTTCAGCATCTCACTACAGACATTGAATGACGCCAACCTTCTTAGGAAGTACAGTCGACTCTGTGCCTTCCTGCACAAGGCATCTGTGTTGGCAGTCCAGTCTAGCTTCTCGTCTAACTGTACTCCCAGATACTTGTAGGTCTTAACCTGCTCCACACATTCTCCATTAATGATCATTGGCTCCATATGAGCCATATGAGGTGAGGTGAGAGAGTGATTTTGACGTATATGTTGGTACAACTCAAAAACCACTTATTGTTTATACTGATCATAATCTGTTAGTTTTTCTGAGTAGGATGAAAAACAAAAACAGGTTATTAAATTGGAGTTTGATGTTACAAGAGTACAATATTGTGATAACTCATATTAAAGGTAAAGATAATGTGGTAGCTAATTGTCTATCTCGATGTTGAATGTACAACAATTTTTTATGGAGTTTTTTTTTACAATTGTAACACTCCTACTGTATTGTGAGTTGTAAGATGTTATATGATGATACTGTATTGTATATTGTGTATGTTATAAAATTTATACATTTGTTTTTCCTGTAAATAATTGTCAAAATTTTTGTTCTTGACAGACAAAAAAATATGTTTTGGAGGGATGTGTTACATACCCATGACACGTGACAGTGGTGTACTTGTCACGTGACTGGTGTTGAAACTATAGTGGACTTGAGGTAATGGTCTTGTGATGGTGGGGTGACGTCATTTTCCTGCCAGTAGAGGTCATGTGACAGGTGGTGTTTTTTTTTTACAGGGTATAAGAGGAGGACCCCTCCCTGTGAGGAGAGGCAGTTCGTGGCTAGATTTGCCATGCTGACTTCATGCCACTGCGTGATTTAATGTTATGATGCAGTTTAGTTGAAAAGTGGAGTTTTATTTAATGCCTAAAGTTTAAAAGGTCATTGTCAGCAGTTTCTTTATAATACTGCTAGTTGAGAATCAGTGGAGACTGAAGATCGGAGTTCAGGAGTTAAAAGATCAAGGAAAGTCGATTTCGACGGTAAAACAGGTTCGACCTTGTTTGATGCTTATTCGGAAGGAATTTGTTGACTGTGTTCGTGTTAATCCTTGTGAAATAGCAGAAAGGATTGAGTACAGTGTTGTAAAGGAAAGGTCAGAACCTTTAAGCAATTTCATTTTCCATCTTCGTAAATTCTTCATGGGAAAAGTATAATTCGACTGGGAATCGCAGCAGCATGACGTGAAAGAGAATTTAAATCGTCTTACAAAGTCTCTCCTTAAATGGACTGCAAGCATTTTGAACTTTTGCAGTACTACTTTGAAGAACTGTTTTTGCAACATCGCTTTAAGAACTGCTTAAGCTTCATTGCTTTAAGAACTGTTTAAGCTGCCGCACAACAGCTGTTTTCCGGTTACGTTAGTTGTTTGTTTACTTTTGGGGGTTTGTTTTTCAGTGTTTTAATAAACGTTTTGTTTGTTATAAAAACCCTGCCTCACTCATATATTTATTGTTGCTGAATCCGTAACACACCATTTAAAAGAAGTTTGGATGGGAGCCTGGATGGCAGGGTTAGGTGGGCAATGGTCCTAGTGCAGGTAGATGCATTAGACAGCTAAAATGTTTTTTCAGCATTGACTAGATGGGCCAAATAGCCTATTTCCAAACCGAACTTCTCCATGATTCTATGACAAAGCTGGCCAAGCTTGTTTGGAAGGGAAAAGGTAGGAGTGACAATGGAGCAGCAATGGCTGGAGTTTCTGGGATCAATTCAGGACCTGAGTGATTGATACATCCCAAACAAGTGAAAGCATTGGAAAGGCAGGAGGACACAGTCATGGCTGAAATGAGAAGCCAAAGCCCACATAAAAGCAAAAGAGAGGGCAAACAAAAGAGCAAAAGCTATTGGGAAGCTTTCAGAAACCAATAGAAGATGATTTAAAAAAGTCAGATGAGCACACGGCATGGAATTCTGATATTGTAGTCATTAATGAGTCGGTAGCACCCAGCAGTCTGAGGCATTTAGAGGAACAAGATAGCTGGGGCCTCAATATCTCTTGAAAATGAAGGTACCCAGCAACCGTCACCTTTGAACTTTTATTGTGACAGGCACATACAAACTCTACACCCTCAAAATTTCACTTCTGAAGGCCTTCAACTTAGCAAGTACTCCTTTGCCAGAAAACAGCCTGTCCCAAACCACACATCAAATCTTTTCTGATACCATCACAATGTCATGGTCCCGCCTGACACCTGGCTGTCTTACTCAGGAATTGGGCCTTTAAAACCTCGTTTAGTTCCCAATCTATTCCCAGGTTCCAATAATTACAAACACCTGCATTCGATCAACCAGAGTAGTATCAGAATCCTGTGACCACTATTAGAAGGTGCCAATTCGTTGGTCGACTCGTGTACGAGTAATCTCACTCCATGGTGTTTAGGACTATCAGTTCTCAGTCTAACCTTGTTCCTGAATTATCTACCAAGACCAAGACTCCGGGTAAAACCTCCCTTGAAACCCTTCCCATGCTCGCTACGATGGCAGCGTCTCCCTCCTCAGCCTCCGCGCCCGTGTTCAGCACTTGGGTTGAATCCAGCGCCACGTCCTTGCGACAGAACGAACTGGCCACGATGAACCCAGCAGACACGGATCCCGTACAAGAGGCCCTGACCAGCCTGGGCTACCTGTTGGGTGCCCACGACCACCTACTTCGAGAGACCACAGACATCCTTCGGATGCTAACCATGAATGTGCAGAAGGTGACTAAACGAATGGACTAGGTCTCCGCTTTTGCCTCCCCACCCCCTCCAAGAACCCCAGCTACCCAAACTGCACTGCTCGGGATGGCTTCGCCCTCGGAGTCCGCAAGCCCATCCCCTCGAGAACTGTCTGTGCCCGAGCCTGAACCCTACGCCGGGGACCTAGGGAGGTGCCGGGCCTTCCTGCTACAATGCTCCCTCGTTTTCGAGCTGCAGCCACGTACCCACGCTTCCGACAAATCGAAGATCGCGTACATCATGGGGCTGCTACGAGGGGATGCCCTGGCTTGGGCAACCACAATAACTGGCCGGAAGTTTGTTCCTCTTACTCCTCCTCTATTGCAGAAATGAGGAGGGTTTTCCAACAATCCATTCACGGCAAGGATGCCGCAAGACGGCTGCATACTCTTCACCAGGCTTCCCGAAGTGCAGCCAAGTATTCCATTGACGTTGACCGCAGACTCCGGGTGAATGACGAGGCTCTACGAGAAGTGTTTCGACAGGGCCTCTCAGATCAGATAAAGGATGAGTTGGCCACGAGGGATGTCACGGACGGTCTGGACTCTCTGATCTTGCTAGCAATCGGATTAGATTATCGAACGTTTGAGAGAGAAGACCGGTTACCCCGTTCGTCGGGCCACCCCACGGTCCACCTTACCTTCTCCAACCAGCCCTAACCTCTCTCCCACTTCCGTTCCTCGGGCCATCCCACGGTCCACCTTACCTTCTCCAACCAGCCCTAACCTCTCTCCCACTTCCGTTCCTCGGGCCATCCCACGGTCCACCTTACCTTCTCCAACCAGCCCTAACCTCTCTCCCACTTCCGTTCCTCGGGCCACCCCAAGGTCCACCTTACCTTCTCCAACCAGCCCTAACCTCTCTCCCACTATCGTTCCTCGGGCCACCCCACGGTCCACCTTACCTTCTCCAACCAGCCCTAACCTCTCTCCCTCACCGCTGCTCACAGAGCTCCCGCTCCTACTGTTCTGGTGGGTCCGACGACACTCCCCTCAGCCTCCCAGACTCGGATGCAGGTTCCAGCAACCGTGAGCTGCCAACAATTGTCCCTATCCCTATCTACTTTGGTGGATTCCGGTGCTGAGAGCAACCTGCTGGTCGAAGAGATAGCCGCCCATGCCGGAATACTCCGCGAGCCATTAACCACCCCCCAGAGGCCCGGGTTCTGGACAGAAATCTGCTGCCTCGGGTGACCCACAGTACGCCACCACTGCCCTTCATTCTATCTGGCAACCATCGGGAGGAAGTACGATTCAGCCTCATTCAATCACCTCAAGCCCCGGTAGTCCTAGGATACCCATGGATGAACCAACACAATCCCTGTATTGACTGGTCTACCGGGAGGATAGCCAAATGGAGCCCATCCTGCCATACCAACTGTCTGAGGTCGGCCCTGTCTCCCAAAGAAGCTACCGTGACACCACCTGTTTTGGAACCCCTTGACTTGTCCCGCATCCCCAAGGAGTGCCATGACTTAGGACAGATGTTCAGTAAACAGCGGGCCCTTTCCCTGCCCCGGCATCGCCCATACGATTGTGCAATCGACCTTCTCCCGGGGGCCCCGCTACCCACCAGTCGCCTATATAACTTGCCCCGGCCAGAGAAGCAATCAATGGAATGTTACATAGTGAATCTCTCACGGCGGGCATTATTCGACCCTCATCCTCCCCAGGGGAGCGCAGGGGAAAGATGGCTCTCTCTGTCCCTGCATCGACTACCGAGGCCTATATCATATAACCATTAAGAACAAGTACCTACTGCCTCTTCTAAGTTCTGCGTTCGAGCCACTTCACGGAGCCACCATCTTCTCGAAACGCCTCTGAAACGCCTACCATTTGGTCCGGATAAGGGAGGGAGACGAGTGGAAGATGGTTTTCAATACCCCTTTAGACCACTTTGAGTACTTAGTTCTGCCTTTTGGCCTCAGCAATGCCCCTGCAGTTTTTCAAGCCTTGATTAATGATGTACGAAGAGACTTCATTAACCGCTTCGTGTTTGTTTACCTGGAAGACATCCTGATCTTTTCCAGCAAGCCCCAGCAACACGTGTGCCACGTCCGTCAAGTCCTGCAGAGGCTGTGGGAGAATAAATGATTCATAAAGGTGGAGAAATGCGAATTCCACGTCCCCTCAGTTAGCTTCCTAGGGTACGTCATCGAGAGGGGACAGGTGAGAGCTGATCACGAGAAGATCCGGGCTGTGTCGGAGTGGCCCAAACCCATGGACCGCAAGCAACTCCAGCGGATCCTGGGGTTTGCGAACTTCTATCGCCGGTTCATTAGAAACTAAAGTCAGGTGGCGGCTCCCCTTACCCGGCTTAGCTCACCTACCACACCGTTTTGCTGGGGCTCCGAAGCAGACTCAGCATTCTCAAACCTGAAGGGGCATTTCACCACTGCCCCCATTCTGGTTCATCCAGACCCATCCTGTCAATTCAGCGTGGAGGTGGACACCTCCGACTCCGGGGCAGCAGCAGTCGTATCCCAAGTTCGGACGAAAAGCTTCACCCCTGCGCCTCCTACTCTCGCCGACCGTCTCCCGCCGAGCGGAATTACGATGTGGGGAATCGGGAACTACTGGCGGTCAAATTAGCACTGGAAGAATGGAGGCACTGGTTGGAGGGGGCAGAACACTCGTTTGTGGTATGGACGGACCATAAGAACCTGGAGTACATTAAGACCGCCAAGCGATTGAACTCCCATCAGGCCCGTTGGTCATTGTTTTCTGGATGGTTCCAGTTTGTCCTCACGTACCGTCCAGGATCCAACAACGGGAAGCCGAACATGCTATCCCGCCAGCATGACTCCAAGGAGAACTCCTCCAGTCCCAAGCCGATCCTCCCTCCAACCTGCGTGGTGGCCACCCTCTCCTGGGAGATTGAGGAGAAAGTAAGAGAAGCCTAGCGGGACAACCCCGATCCTGGAAGTGAACCCGGCGATCGCCTGTACGTGCCCGCCTCCGTCAGGCCCCAGGTCCTTCAATGGGGGCACACATCCTGGTTTGCCTGCCACCCCGGGAGAGAGCGGACCCTGGCTCTCCTGAGGAGGTACTTTTGGTGGCCGTCCATGGAGGGGGACACCCACTCTTATGTCTCGGCTCCTCCCATCTGTGCCCGGGGAACGGCCTCTCATCGACCATCGGCGGGTCTACTTCATCCTCACCCTGTCCCTGGTCGCACATCACCCTAGACTTCATCACCAGTCTACCCCCTTCCTACAGAAACACAACTGTCCTCACCATGGTAGACCGATTCTCCAAGGCGGTGCACTTTGTGGCCCTCCCTAAACTCCCATCCTCTCAAGAAACCGCAGATCTGCTCGTCCGCCACGTCTTCGGCCTCCACGGAATCCCTGCAGACAGCATCTCCGATCGACGGCCCCAGTCATCTCACAGGTATGGAAGGCCTTCTGTCAAGCCTTAGGTGCAATGGTCAGCCTGTCATCCGGCTTCCAGCCCCAGACGAAAGGGCAGACGGAACGGGTCAACCAAGACCTGGAGGCGATGTTACGCTGTGTAATGGCAAACCACCCATCAACGTGGAGCGACCATCTCCCGTGGGTTCAGTACGCCCACAACTCCCTGGTGAGCTCTGCCATTGGGAGGCCCCCGTTCGAGCGCTCCCTTGGGTACCAACCCCCGCTGTTCCCCGCTCAGAGATCGTTGTACCGTTGGTTCGGGACCATGTTGATCGGTGCCGGAAGGTTTGGGAGGAGACTCGCACGGCCCTACTCAGATCAACCAATAGGAATAAGAGAACGGCCAACCGACACTGAACTCCAGCACCGGAGTACTAATCAGCGCAGATGGTCTGGCTTTCCTCCAAGGACATCCCGCTCAAACGTGAACCTAGGAAACTCGCCCCCAGCTTCCTGGGAACATTCAAGGTCGAAAGGATTATCAATCCCACAGCATTCCACCTCAGGCTGCCAAAGCCCATGCGTATTCGCCCAACCTTTCATGTTGTCTCAGTTAAAACCAGTATCTGTCAGCCATTTCTTTCCCCGAGCTGAGACTCCTCCCTCTGCCAGGCTCATCGACAACCATCCGGCATACACCATCCGACAACTGCTAGATGTGTGCCGTTGGGGCAGGGGCCTCCAATACCTGGTGGACTGGGAAGGGTACGGTCCTGAAGAGTGTTCATGGGTCCCCCACTCCTTCATCCTAGACCCTTCCCTCATCCAGGACTTCCATCGGGACCATCCAGACAGGCATGGAGTATTGCCGGGAGGCTCGCATTGAGGGGGTGGGTACTGTCATGGTCCCTTCTGGCACCTGGCTGTCTTACTCAGAAATTGGGCCTTTAACACCTCGTTCAGTTCCCAATCTATTCCCAGGATCCAATAATTACAAACACCTGCATTCGATCAACCAGAGTAGTATAAGAATCCTGTGACCACTATTAGAAGGTGCCAATTCGTTGCTCGACTCGTGTACGAGTAACCTCGCTCCATGGTGTTTAGGACTATCAGTTCTAAGTCTAACCTTGTTCCTGAATTATCTACCAAGAGCAAGACTCCGGGTAAAACCCCCTTGGAATCCTTTCCACGCTCGCTACAACGACAGCGTCTCCCTCCTCGGCCTCTGCACCCGTGTTTAGCACTTGGGTTCAATCCATCGCCACGTCCTTGCAACACACAATTGACCTTCCTCCAATTTAGAATCTCATTCCGTTGGCCAGACCTCTCTTTTTCCATATTTACTTTGAATCTTACGTCACTATGATCACTAATTTCTTTCACCAGCCCTGGATCATTTCCTAACAGCTTATTGCACGCTCCTACATCGGGAATTCTACATAATAATCCAGGGCACATTTGACAAACTCTACCCCATCTAGTCCTTTTACATTATGGGAGACCCAGTCAATATATGGAAAGTTAAAATCACTTACTGAATCAATCTTTGTTTCTTGGCATAGTCTGCGATCTCTCTACAAATTTGTTCCTCTAAATCCCTCAGACTGTTGGGTGCAAACAAGTCCCAGTAATGGCTGCAATATCATAATTCCCTGCCCTGAGCTCATCTGGCTTTCCTACGATGCTTCTTGCATTGTGATATACACAGCTCAGCACATTCATCGCACCATGCTCAACCATTTGATTGCTGACTCTGTCTGAGGTCTGAACAACATCTGACTGGTGTCAAGAAAACAAACTCTCCCTCATTGGCACAAAAACAAAGGAGCTTATTGTGCACAACAGGAGGAATGGAGACAGGATAACCCATATTGACATCAATGGATCTGGGGTTGAGAGGGTGAACAGCTTTGAGTTCCTCATCATAAACATCACAAAGGATCTCACATGGTCTGTATATACCGGCTGTGTTGTGGAAAGAGCACAGCAGCACTTCTTTCACCTCAGATAGTTGAAGTAGTCTGGGATGGGGCCCCAAATCCTAAGAGTTTTCTACAGGAACACAATTGAGATCATCCTGATTGGCTGCATCACTGCCTGATATGGGAACTGTACTTCTCTTAATCTCAGGACCCCTCAGAGAGTGGTGCGGACAGCCCAACACATCTGTAGAGGTGAACTTCCCATGATTCAGGGCATTTACAGGGACAGTTGTGTAAAAAGGGCCCAAAGGATAAGGGGGACCCAATCCACCACAACCACAAACTGTTCCTGCTGCCACCATCCAGGAAACGGTACCACAGCAAAAGGACCAACAGGCTCCAGGACATCATCTTCAACCAGGTGATCAGACTGATTAATTCATGCTGATACAGTTGCATTTCTATGTTATATTGACTGTCCTATGTACAAACTATTATAATTTACACATTGCACATTTAGACGGAGACATAATGTAAAGGTTTCGATCCCTCATGTTCATGAAGGATGTATGTAATAAAGTCAATTCAATTCACCCTCTCCACTATCTGTTCTGTCATTCTGGCTCCCATTTCCCCTACAACTTATATTAACCACATCACCCCCACTCCCACATTAGCTCTAGCAAGCCTTACCACTAAGATATTAGTCCCCTTCTTGTTCTGTTCCCCAGGCTTGTAACTGGTAATGAAATATTTTCTTAACAGAGCTTTTGCACTTTGTCCATGTGGTTTGCTTGCTAAATTATGCTTTCAAAAGTCAGATTTCCAAGTATCACTCCTCTTCCTCCCACTTGCAAATTCTCCAGTAAATTTTGCATCGCCACAATACACACAGGTAACACCAGTTTCTAAACGGACATAAATATTTCCCTTGAACCCTCCTGAGGAATTGAGGATATATCAAAATCATTTTGAACCAATGTATCTTCTGGTTACAAAGAATAATTGGACTGAATTGGAATTTTTGAACTGATGTAAACTCTGTCTTCAGCAGTTAGCTAAGACAGGATCATTGGGGTGTATGGGGTTTCAGGGAGAGGAAACACCTCTGGTGGGGGAACATGTCACGTTCTTTTCAAGGTGGTTAGCCCATCTTTCGTCCCCACCTGGCACTCAGATCTCACCTGTGGCTCCCCAAAGCTGTTTGCAAGCGACAGTGGCTACACCCCGGGCAATGGCTACAACAAGCCAGCTAAACCAGGTGAGGGTAGCCGACGGGTCTCAAATGCACAGTGGGATAGGGAGTGAAGACAGACTCTGGCGGATTGAGGGTACGAGACCAATGGAAGGTCCAACAGTCAAAAAGGCGGTCTCTGCACACATTGTGGAACCTGTAGACTAGGACAAGACACAGAAGACATCCTGGTCATCCACTGTGCCTACTCTCATCTCCAGTCGTCTCAACTCTTGTCTTGCCACTGGATCCAGATGGGAATTGGGAAGACAGAGTGAGGCTGACACTGCGCAACTCTCCTTCACTTAAATCCAAATCATGCTCTAGTCTCGACACCATCATCATCATAATGGCGTCGAGGTCTTCATCGATGATGACGATGACGAACAACAAGACAGGCTCACTACCAGTTCTCTGCAACTTGCAGAGAAACACACTGAGAGTTGATAACATTATACATTGTATCCTCGTTTGAATAAAGAGAGGAGGACTCACTGATAAGGACAGGAATGAACATCTGTCTGTCACCCAATAAGTATATTACATTTTGTTGCTCTCCGTTAGTCTCTCGCCCAAGGCTAATCACATACCTTGACAGGATTGGGTAGAATCTATTGGAAGACTCCTATAAAGTAGGCAACATTTTATGAAGTGGAAAGGACACGGTATCAGGTAAATTTTACTAAATGGGCAGGAGGCAGTACTGGGTAAATTTTATGAAGTGGGCAGGAGGAAGATGTGCCAGGTAAATGTATCAATTGTGCAGGAGGTTCCAGCTGGGTAAATTTATTAAGTGGGCAGGAAGTGCAAGTCAAGTAAATTTATCCGATTGCTAATTGAGCAGGAGGCTTTGTGCCGGGTAAAATAGATAGAGAACATGGGTCAATTGCAGTCGATTGATACGAGTGGGCCAGGAGCAGCCCTACACAATATGTGTGAGGGTTTACCAGACAAGGAAAATGATTTGCGAAATTTGGGGGAAAATGTGGCGGAGGAACCAGCAATATTACCTCATGAGAACAGGCAGTAAATTTGATATGGAAAAAGGAACTGTGGAAAGAAGTGGAAATTGTTGAAAAGGGAATGGAAGAAAAGGCAGATGCAAAGTGGAACAGTATATTATTAGCAAGTTGGTGGAATAATGCATGTGACAAAGGGATAGAGGTATGTACTGCAGAAGGCCAAAGGTTGGGAGACGCTAACAGCAGAACGTGAATAGGTGGATGGGCACCAAAAACAAGAGCAGGAAAAACAACATAAGCAAACCAGAGCCGGTCTAGATAGGACAGCAGGGCTGGAAAGTCAGTCTGAGGTTCAAACTGATAGGGAAACAAGGGATCCCGAACCCATGTCTGGCTGTCCTGACGAAGGGTCTCGGCCGGAAACATCAACAGTGCTTCTCCCAATAGATACTGCCTGGCCTGCTGTGTTCCACCAGCATTTTGTGTGTGTTTCTTGAATTTCCAGCATCTGCAGATTTCCTCATGTCTGGCATACCGACCCTCTTTGAGGACTGTGACCATGATGAGGAGCGGGCACCCACCGTACTCCCCCACCTTGCCAGTGGGCAAGTGCAGCCAGTGCCCCCGAACCCCAATCCTCCCAGTACTCAGATATGGTGGCCACCCGGGTAAAACAGCGGCATGGGGAAGGGGCGGTCCCTACACCCTGAAATCCAGAAAGGGAATACCGAGGATTACTCCGAGACAGGGAGGGAAGAATCCAAAAAAACTCCAGAGTTAATGGCTCTACAAAGACAATTGCCCACCTCCAATCCACGAGAAGGAGGAACAGCCCTTAGTGATTCCTGTGTTTGCACCCTGGAAGCCTCAAGAAATGATAATGATCATGAATCAGCCCCCAGATAGAAAAGAAAAACCAACACAGTTTGTTCAGTGTGTCCACAGTACTATACAAATGTGTAATACCACCCCGCAAGAATTATTCGGTCTCTGCTGCATGATTCTCTCAGCTGATGAGGGGCGGAAATGGAAGGCAGAATTGAGATACCAAACCTATCAGGAGTTACAGATGGGAAACCATAATGAGAATGAACAGACAGACCAGATTATTCAAGCCTTCAAAAGGGCTCTCCAGCAACCTGTAAACATCACTAAAGTACTTGAATGCAAACTTTAGCCTGGGGAATCAGGACCATCAGGAGTGACTTGTGGCCTGCTACGGCACTTTCGCAGGAGATCAAGCCTTTAATGGTGGAAATCCGTCCCCTCAGTTTAATGCCTTACTGCTCCAACGCTTACCAATGAAGTTAGCCAACATGATTGAAACAAATAATATGGATTGTCAAGACAATGACTGAAATCAAATGTGATGAGCCTGGACAAATTATTGGGACACAACCTTCGAATCCTGATCAACCCCGAAGGGAACTAATATTAAAGGCAAATATGTTCAGTGGGAAGAAGGACGTGAGCGGGCTATATTTGAGGATCAGAAATGGGAACAAAAACCTACCAAGGGACAGGTGGGGGCAACAACCTGTTTAGAAATTGACAATCAATGATGCTTCCTACCGTGATTACCACCCCGCAGGAAGAGCCCAATGTAATATTGCAAGTTGCTGGAATTCCAATTCTGTTTCTGATTGATGTGGGGCAACCACAAACACTCTCAATCAGGAAATAGTATCGGAAAAGGGATTCCAGGTATCAGACGCTACAATCAGTCTGTCTGGGTTCGAAGGCACGGAACGTACGAATTCACATACACAGCCACTACAGGTGGAATTCCAGGAGAACCGACGTGAGGTTTCACTTACAGTCACCATCAGTCGGGGGTGTAATCCACCAGGAAAAAGCATGCTCTATCCTTTGAAACTCGAGATTCTATGCACGGACAAGGGTATCACCCTGGAACTAGCGAACACCCGACATCTTCCCCAGTTTCTGACCACCCAGTGGTGGGCACTTAATCTGGACTCCACTGCGTTTGAACCCCTTCTGGCAGCGGCCAACTATCATTTGACTCTGTGGTATGACCTTATGGGGTGCTCAACTGAGGTAAGCCAATACTATGCACCCCTCGAGGGCCGTTAGAACCCAGTCACGGTGTTCGGAGAGGTTAAAGGAAGAGAGGGCAGTGCATTTCTGGCCAAAGTTCCGGATTTCCTTTGGCAACAGAAAGGACTGGTGGTTCCCCATACCACCGTTTGGGTTTGTCCTGGGTTCAAGCCAAAACCCTAGGGTTCCTCGCTTACACCTGGACGAAACAAGGGTTCCAGTCAATCAACCTTCCGTGACTTAAGCAGAAAGGGTTTGCCAGACATATGGGAGGTACGTACTTTTCAGGGGACGCCTCTGAGGCGGAGCGCAAACTGTGGTCCGAGATGGGGTGCCAGAAAGACCCCGAACTAGGTTTTTGGATCACCCCAGCAGGATAGGTATGTGTTCCTACACAGCTTTTACCAATATTAGTTGATAATATATGTAATTGTACACATCTGGGAAAGCAGGGAATGGTTGGTAAACTGTACCCTGCACACCGGGTATGACTCCCTTGACAGGTGGACCTTTTTCGTGTCTACAAGTTGATTTTATTGAATTGCCTAGAGTACATTGCTATAGATACTGCTTAGTTATTATAGATGTGTTTAGTAGATGGATTGTAGCTATTCCAACTACCAGTAATACAGCTAAGACTGTTGTGAAGGTATTATTATGGGAAATAACTCCCAGGTATGGCATGCCGCAGATGCTGAGCTCTGACAATGGCCCACGCTTTGTGGCGAAAGTAAATGAAGTGATATGTAACAAACTAGCTATCGAGCAACAATTCCACTGTGTACAACTCCCATGGGCCGCTGGCATAGTGGAAAGAACCAATGGCACTTTGAAGAGTAAATTAGCCAAACCAACATCTGGAGACTGGACTCACTCAGTTGAAGATCATACTGCTAGTCTATTCTACATGAGGGTTACCCCACAAGGGAAAACAGGGTTGTCACCAGCTGAAATCATTTATGGACAGCCCATGAGGACACTCTGGGGACTTGTGTACCATTGTGTACCATTGCTCCCAGAAAGTCTACCAGCAAAATTGGATCTGCATACCCGTGGGGAAGTGATGGGGAAATATATATGCCAACCAACCAAAATTCTCCAAGCATTACATTCACAGGTACAACAGGCTTACAAGGAAGAGAACTACCCTGCACAGAGGAGTGACTATCCCACCATAGGACCTCGGAATATTGTCCTGATCAAAAACTGGGATTGTGGGAAACTCGCACCTCGGTGGAGACAACCATATCAGGTGTTACTGACCAGTCCACGGCTCTGAGACTGAAGAGCAATCTCAGTGGATACATTGAACAGACTACAAATGTGTTACTGAAGGAACTGAGTAGAAGGACTCTCTCAGACTAAAGGAAAATGTATTGGTTGATTGTGGTGTTCGTGTTTATGTCTTTGAGAGGGCTCACCTCAACATCCGGGGCCCCCCATGTTAACACCTTTCTGTCTCTCTGTCACACCGATGCCAAACAGGTAGAACTAGGGTCCTGCTGGGTTTGTGTCAAAATTCCACAGCATGGTAAAACTATGATTCCAATGTTAGTAATCCCGCTCAACCAGAGTGAGGAACTCTCAGCCTGGGCTTTCACAAATAACACCCGTGGAAGTGAGGTGAGGAACTGTGGTCCAGTCAGAGATGACTGTGGCTGTCAGTGTTCTGAGGGATGGTACCTCAGGCCCCCACCAAACACAACTTTCTAGACTGGGAAGCATGCATCCTAGCCAGACTTGCAGGTGCCCAGCAGCGGAGAGGAATAACTGAGACTGAGTGATTTTGGATGATCATTTTTCTCTCCTATGGAGTAGCCAGGAATTCACCAAAGATAATCAATTTGGCTACAGCACTTGAGGAGCCGGCCACAATACTGCAGGGGCCCTGACAGAAACACAGGCCCAAGTAACAGAAATATCCACTGAAATTATTGCAATCCGGCAAACAGTCCTACAGAATCATTTGGCTTTAGAGTTTATCTTTGCTGAGAAAGGGGGAACCTGTGTTATTATTGACACAGAATGCTGCACCTATATCCCTGATGAGTCTACTAACATTACATCCCTCTCCAAGCACACTGCCAAGGAGATTGACAGCATCCAGAAAGTAGGGCAGGATTTACAGGGGTTCACCAAAGGGTTGAAGACCTGTTGGGTAATATGTCGGGCATGATATTGCATTATGGCCCAATAGTTGTACATAATGATCAAACGGAGGGAATGATAATATATGTAAAAGGGTTAACACTTTGTTAAACAAGAGCAGCCTGTTAAACAAGAAAGAAACTGCTGATGATCAACAGATGTGCTAAGCCATGCTGAGCCATATTTCTTCTTGAGGTAAGCTAGCAAGGGGTTCAAGATGGTTATCTCCTTCAGCACATGCGTAGAGATAGGACAGCTACAGTCTGGTCTGTGTGTGTAAGCCATTATGACTATTTTGTAAATAGTCTTTAGGGGCTGTCACGTAGTAAATAACTTTGGCTCCAGCCTGTCTTGTGTGGGGAGTATCCGGACGGATATATCTGTGGTGTAAGGGGAATTGTTAGTCAGTTAGTGGATTGAGCGGTAACAGTCATAGACTGTTCCTGTTTGAGCGTCTAACTGAGTAAGCCTTGGGTGCTTGGAGTAAAGAGTTTGTATTTATACAGTTTCTGAGTGACTTTATCTGGATTCGACTTCCACAGAATGGGAGTGGTTTTAAAGGACTGGGCTGCTGGAAGCACATTACCAGACCTGGAGTGATTGCAACTGGATCTGACAGAGGCATAACTGGTTCTTCTGGGCACATTCAGTCTCACTCCAACTATTTCCTACCTTCCTTTTACAGGTATGTAATGTCTAAAGGACCAGTGTTTGAGTAAATGAGACTCACCAAACTTTATCCTGACTGAATCACTGGAATCTCTGAGTCAGATGGGTTCTCTCCAGCTGATGCTCACAATCCTCGGGCTTGTTCACTTGTTGATGTTCCACTGTCTTCAGTCTTTGCTTCTATTTGGAGTTTTTCTGCCAATAAATCTCTCACCGCAGGTCTAACTTTAACATGGAAGATAAAGTTAACAATAACAATAAAAAGGAGAACCAAACATTCCTGCTTAATGTTACTAAGAGCAAAATTCACTGAAATGTAAACATTGAAGGCAGATAGAATGATCTCAATGAACAATCTTTTATTGTCCCTCACATGTCACAAAACGATATGGGATAAGAAGGAGCCATCATTCAGTCATGGTAAGACATAAGACACAGGAACAGAATTAGGTGATTCAGTCCATCTGGTCTGCCCCACCACTCAACCGTGGCTGATTTTTATTCCAGCATCATATTCCTGCCTTCCCACTGTGACCCTGAAGTGACTTAGCAATCATCAATATATTAATCTCTCTCATAAACATACCCAAATGGCAGCCTCAACCATCCTCTGCGGCAACAAATTCCAGAGATCAGACATTCTTTGGTCAAATATTTTTTCACATCTCAGTTTTAAAGAGAAACATCTTTATTTCGAGACTGTGCTATCAGATCACAGATTATCTGTCTAATGGAAACATCCTCTCCATGTCCACTGTATCCAGGCTTTTCAGCATTCGGTAGGTTTACTTAACCATACATCCCTCCACCACCCCCACTGTCCCTCTGAACTCCATTGAGCACAGGTCCAGAACCATCAAGTGCTCCTCATACATAAAGCCAATCATTGCTGATATTATTCTTGCAAACCTTCTTAGCAATAAATGTACTGCACACATTTCCAGGAATAAGAGACAAATTGGTACCAGGGTAATTTGCAGGCAAAGTTGTGCTTTCTTCACTCTACTACTATCTCAGAACGAGCCATTTCCATTTCCAGGTTCAAACAGGTCCATTTCAGAAAATATAAACCATTCCAGGGTGAATGTAATAAACAGAAGCTGGAATTACCAGAAACACTCAGCAGGTAAGGAACAGCGGTAGGGAGAGGAACAATCCTTGCAATTCAGGTTAATAACGTTTCATCAGAATGGCTTCAAAGATTTTCAGTTTTTAGTACAGATGCCCAGTATCTTGAGTTTGTGTTTGATTCCCACTGCCTGACAGCTTGATCCCCAAGGGCTTGGATCTAAAACTGTGATATCCAACCTCACAGAGTCACACAGCTGAACCTGCCACTGAGAGTCTCACACATCGTCAGCACATCTCAGGCTGGGTATGCAATCCGGGATTTCCCCACAACCAATGCCCAGCTTCTCGAGATATCTTCTTCATTGCAGAAGGACGAGCATCCAGCCCCATCTGTAGAAGCACTAACCAAAGTCAAAGCCAAAACACCAATAGTTCCATATGCCTGGAATGCCGATCACAGGATTATAGCCCAAGCACCAACTCTCCCAGTACTCCTTGCTGCCAGTAAAATGCTGTAGTGTGTCAGCCAGTCATTATTCAAAAACTAGCACCTCCACACCAATGCACAACACAACTGGTACCTGATGACCCTCTGTCATTCCAGCTAACAAAAACCAATCTGGAAATAACTCAGCAAAGCCAAAGGTGCAAAAGAACACTTCACAATGAAGACAAAGGTTAAAAGAAAGATTGCTTATATATAACATTGCGGAGGTGGGATACAGGGTGGACCGAGGTTGACCCAGATGGTTGATGTATATCACTGAAGCAGGAGTGAGGAGACTGGACAGAGGTTGAACAAGATAGGCAGGGAATGAGCAGATGGAACCAGGTGGGAGAAGGGATCAAGGACAATCAGTGATCAATACACAGATACTGAATTAACAGCATACACTATCGTATGAAAGATTCTAAAATGACAAAGTCAGAGCAAACAACAAGAACTTTGCCACATATACTTTGATCCTCACCACATTTTTATCAACACACCATAGAAACTTTCCCATCTGAACAGTTCAAGTTTTGCATGGTAACTGCTCTGCCCATGACTGCGAGGAACTGCAGAGACCTTTGGATACAGATCAGCACATTACAGAAACCATTCTCCCCCCTAGGCCTCCCAATCCCTCGGTAAAGCAGGCAGTGAAATCAAAGATCCCCACAACCTGGGACGTTCTTCTTTCTCACCCACCACAACTGGGGAGAAACAACAGCCATAAAGCTGATGGAAGCGAGGCCAGTTGAGGGAAGTTAACGGGACTCAGTGGCCAACATCAGATGTCCCAACACAACACAGAGGAAGCATCACCACCCATCCGGGGACTGTGCGAACACACCACGTGATCTTGCATCACAAAACAGAGGGCAGGCCAGATCTGCAGTAAAAAGCCTCAAGTGACCTGCTGGCGGGACTTCCTTTTCAATTCTGCAGAAATAGACAGCCCGGACTCCTGGTTTGGATCATTGAATGCAAATGAAGAGAAGTCTACACATTTTTGACGAGCCCGGGTAACTGGGTACTAAATGATTAATTGGCCCTCAGTTCGGGGCTCACGGCAACACCAGATCTCCCCGCTCCGGATCGGTCTCAACACTCACCGATGGGAAATTGATATCTTCGGCCCGCAGACAGTGATCCCAACCCAGGAGGCGAGGACACTTTCCTGATCCCGTAAAATAATCTACTTCAGCACTGACCAGAAAGGAAAACACCACCCATCCAGACAGTGAGCATGCGCAAAGAGATTGTTACATCTGCGATTAAATGGGAGGGGAAATGGGATCACGTCTACCATCGCCCCTGACAGAGCACTCCAGCTACCCACAACTCTGTGGAAAGAAACAAAGTTGCCCCTCACATCTCCTCTCACATTAAATGTATCCAACATTTCAACCCCAAGAAAAGCATAACATCTGTCTACTCTATCTATTCCTCCGATAATCTTATAAACGTCCATCCAGTCTCATCCCAGCCTGCGCTGCTCTGGAGAAAACAACACAAGTTTGTCCAACCTCTCGTTATAGCTCATGTCCTCTAATATAGAGATTATCCTGTAAACCTCTTTTACACCCTCTACTATTATTATGACATTTCACCATTCTTAAAATAAAGTAGTGATCCTAAGTGACCTAAGACAGGGAATGTTTTTCTAGGATTAAATGTCAGGAATTGTGAAAAACTGAGTTTAAATGTAATTGGCTACAGTGTGTGTAAACTTCTGAACTCAACTATAGCCATTATCATGAAAAAGAAAATTTGCCAGTATATCAAGCAGATAAACGGCAAATTTTCTGTTCTCATGGATGAATCAACAAGCATTAAGACCACCCTAATCGATTATTTGAACTGTGAAAGTGATAAGGCAGGTGGTTTGAAATGTGAAAGTGATAAGGCAGGTGATCCCCATTTTATGTTTTTAGATCTAATTGAACTGCCTGATCAGAAAGCTGTAACTATTGCTAATCATCTATTGAACTGTCTCAATAACCATGGGTTTGATGACTCTTACTTGAAACAGAACCTTGTAGCTTTTGCTAGTGACGGAGTGAGTGTAATGTCAAATCTGTTGTTGCTACAATTCTCAAGGAACAATACCGTGATGTGACGATTTGGCACTGTCTTAATCAGATTAGAACTTGCAGTAGGTGATTCGGTGAGAGAAGTGCACAGAAAAAAAAATCATTTTCAATCATTTACGGACAAATTGTACTCTGTTTACAGTACATTACCTCTGAACTGTCTGAATGTGCCTCTCAGAATCAGAATCAGGTTTATTATCACCGGCATGTGTCATGAAATGTGTTAAATTTGCAGCAGCAGTTCAATGCAATGCATAATACAGAAGAAAAAAAGCACAAAATAAAATAATAAAAATAAATACGGTAACTAAATCAATTACAGTATACATATATCTGGGACCCTTGCTCATCGTGATGTTTATAAATGACCTGGATGAGGAAGTGAGGGATGGTTAGTAAATCTGCTGACGACACAATGGTTGGGGGTGTTGTGGATAGTGTTGAGGGCTGTCAGAGGTTACAGCTGGGCTGTGAACTGGCAAATGGAGTTCAACCCAGTTAAGTGTAAAGTGATTCATTTTGTTAAGTCAAACATGATGGCAGAATATAGCATTAATGGTAAGACTTAGCAGTGCGGAGCATCAGAGGGATCTTGGGGTTTGAGTCCATAGGACATTCAAAGCTGCTATGCAGGTTGACACTGTGGTTAAGGTCGATACACGGTACACTGTGGTATACAGTGTATCGACCTTCATCAATCGTGGGATTGAATTCTGGAGATGAGAGGTAAAGTCTCAGTTATATAGGACCCTTGACACACTCCGCTGTGCTCAGTTCAGGTTGCCTCACTACAGGGATGATGTGGAAGCCTTAGAAAGGGTGCAGAGGAGATTTACAAGGATGCTGCCTGGATTGGGGAGCATGCCTGATGGAAAAAGGTTGAGTGAACTCGACCTTTTCTCCTTGGAGTGACAGAGGATGAGAGGTGACCTGACAGAAGTGCATAAGATAATGAGTGGTATTGATCGTGTGGGTAGTCAGGGGCTTTTTCCTAGGGCTGAAATTGTTGCCACAAGAGGGCACAGGTTTAAGGTGCTGGGGAGTAGGTACAGAGGAGATGTCAGGGACAAGTCTTTTACTCAGAGAGTGGTGAGTGTGTGGAATGGGTTGCCGGCAATGGAGGTGGAGGCGGATATGATAGGATCTTTTAAGAGACTTTTGGATAGATACCTAGAGACATCAGAGAAAAAAAGAGAAAAACTAGCTTAGAAAACTAGAGGGCTATGGGTAACCTTAGAAATTTCTACAGTCGGGACATGTCGGCACAACTTTGTGGGCCAAAGGGACTGTATTGTGCTGTAGGTTTTCTATGTTTCTGTGAACAGATTAAAAATCGTGCAAGAAACAGAAAAACTATATATTTTAAAAGTGAGGTAGTGTTTAGGGGTTCAACGTCCATTTAGCAATCGGATGGCAGAGGAGAAGAAACTGTTCCTGAATCACTGAGTGTGTACCTTCAGGCTTCTGTACCTCTCTATCTGATACTAACATTGAGAAAAGGGCAAACCCTGGGTGCTGGAGGTCCTTAATAATGGACGCTGCCTTTCTAATCCTCTGGTAACCTTATAAACGTCTATCCAGTCTCACTCCAGCCAGCACAGCTCCGGAGAAAACAACACAATTTTGTCCAACCTTTTATTATAGCTCATGCCCTCTAATCCACGGAATATCCTGGTAAACCTCTTCTGCACCTTCTCCAAAGCCCTGACGTCCTTCCGAAAATGAGGGCACTCCAAGTGTGTTCTAACTAGTTTTATAAAGCTGCAACACAACTTCCCGACTTTTGAACTCAATGCTTCAACTAATAAAGACAGCCACGCCATTTGCCTTCTTAACCACCCGATCAATCTGTGCAGTCTCTTTCAGGGAGCGATGAACTTGGAGTCTGAGATCCCTCTGATCATCAGCACTGTTCAGGGGTTTGCATTTAACAGTGTACTGTCTCATACATTCGACCTACCGAGCTGCCAAGATGATCATCACTGATCAAATCTCACTGAGATTTCTCAGGTCCTGTTGAATTAGATGTCAAGTGCACAAGTACGGAGAAACACTGACTTGTAGTAGCATCACAGGCAAGTACATTCAGATAACACGGAACATAAGTTATACAATGCTCCGTCAGTAAAGAGATAGAAACATGTTTAACGTCATTCTGCTAACAGGACCAGAGCAACAGGCGCTGAGCGGCGACTCATCTCAGACGGTTCGGTGTGAGGGTCTCACAAACCGGACTGACCCCGGCAGATTCTGTGAAGGAAGCGAGGCGAGGCCGCCAGTTGGTGAAAGTTCATCCCCTCCCCCTTCAGGTTTCACCGATCGCCTTGTGTTTCTCTCCGCCCCCCACCCACCATCTTTTTATCTCCAGTCCCGCCGAAGGGTTTCGGCCGGTAACGTTGACCGTACTCTTTTCCTAGCTGTTACCCGGCCTGCTGAGTTCCCCCAGCATTTTGTGCGCGTTGCTCGCATTTCCCGCATCTGCAGATTTTCTCTTGTTTGAGTTTAACTCACTGCCCGACGTCAGACCTCCCCGCTCGGGACCGGCTTCAGTACTCACCGAAGGGAAATTGTTGGTGTTGTCCCGCAGAGAATAATCCGTTCCTGGCTCCCCGCCCTAGGGGGGAAGGACCCCTCCCGATCCCGATCCCCCCGCCACCCCGCTTCCACAAAGAACGAGAAAACGGGGCCCATCCCGGACTGAGCATGCGCGACCTGGAATAACGTCATCAGGCAGTGGGCGGGGCCTCAGAAACAAACCCACAGGTGTTGCGGATCCGCGGTGAGACATGGTCACATGACCCGGAGACTCCGCTCCTCTCCGCACACGCTGCCCAGTCCACCGCCACATTTCCCACATCATTTCATTATTTCCCTATCCTATTTTCATATGAACACCGGGTACGTATTTAGCATTTTCCCTCCATATCTTCCCCGACCCCTTTCCCTCCACCGCCAGGTCACAGAGTTCTCAGAGTTAGAGTTTCGATTCCCATCCCGGGCAGACACACAATTCAGACCACACAGGAAATGTGCTGGTTTTATTTAAATCACTCTATGCTTATAAACACTAATTTCTATTCACATTCCTCTGGCCTCACTGGACAGGAACACTGAAACATCAAGTGAGAAATAGGTAGGACATTCTAACCATCAACAAGATGACGGCTGCTCTCCCATCTCAGCTACATGTTCCTCCCCGGCCCTCATTTCCTCGATCCCTTCGGTCTCCACACATCTGCCAGCCTCTGTTTTATGTGAGGACAGTCACCAAGTCTTTACCGCCCTCTGTGGTGGGGATTTACAGACTCATCTCAGTCCCGGACAGTCCACCCCTGTTTTCAGAGACTGGGATCCCTGGTTCAACTAGCAATGATGTTGTGCATTTCAATGTGTTCACCTCTCAGTCCTCGATTCTCTAAATGAAAGGGTTATCACATTTGATCTTTCTTCATATGAGGACCCACCACTCCAGGGATCAGTCTGGTGAACCTTCATTGCACTCTCTATAACAAATACTCTCTAAAAACTTTGCTAATCCTGTATGGAATTAATTTCCATCTTCTGTAGCCCCGTGTTTCGCCAAACACTCAACTCCCACCCCTGCCACTATTTCCAAACCCACTTCCCCCCTCAGCTGGATCCACTTCTCACTCCCTAGTTCATACCCATCCCCACCCCTCACCTCCTTTCTCTGAATATTTCCCGTCCACTCTCAGTCCAGAGGGATGGTCTCGGCCTGAAATGTTGACGGTCCATTTCCCTCCA
The DNA here is from genome assembly GCF_048418815.1 of Hemitrygon akajei. Classification (NCBI taxonomy): domain Eukaryota; kingdom Metazoa; phylum Chordata; class Chondrichthyes; order Myliobatiformes; family Dasyatidae; genus Hemitrygon; species Hemitrygon akajei. Next base: position 1,040,188 of record NW_027332049.1, on the reverse strand, counting down.
CAGATGCTGCCTGACCCACTGAGTTCCTCCGGCAGTTTGTTCTTTGGTCTGTATAACCCGTGTTAGTATGGGGAACGGGATTTTACACCATATTCCAGGGACAGTCTCAACAAATCCCAAATAATTGTCACTTTGCCCGGACCATTGTTCCCGCTTGCAGGGCAACATTCTGCCGGTGTTTGTCCCCCACTGTGGTGAATCCCTCTGGTCGCCACCACCGTGGGCTCAGGCATTTCCACAGATCAGCCCCTCCTGTCCCCACCGGGACAAACATCCTGTCCGCCCCCTCTCACACCATCTTCATCCTTTCAATAAAATACCCCCCTCTCCTCTCCTATTACCTCCTCAGACTCCGGCTGCCGGAGACGCTTCAGAAACGCCCCCAACTTTCCTTGGATGGAAATAGATATAAATCAAAAAGCGGGACATTTTATTTGAAATTTGTTCCGCTTTAACGTGCAGTTTGATCTGCAGCCGGAGACTGCTCAACACCCTCTCGGCTGGTCCGCCTTCACTATTGGGTGTAACCAGTGATTGACATCACTTCGCACCAATGGGAATAGCGCAGCTCTGCAATCAATTCAATTCCTCTGTTGACTGTTCGGGGAGGGGGGCGTTGGCTCGTGCTTAATTGCTCAGCCGTTAAACCGAAAAAGCTCGAGCACAGCAGCGCGTGTGTGACGGAAAGCAGGTGCAGATATGTGGAGACAGTGGGTGACGTCAGGCGCGTGGGGGCTCCTGTGTGACGTCACGTGAGGGGGAGCGCTTCAATTTTAAAACACCTTTTGTTTCGTACGATGTGGAACAACAAAATTAAATTAGGATTTCAGCACTGAATCTGGTGCTGTGTAACGTAAAGTCCTGTGTCCGGCGGTGCCCTGCTGTTAACTGAGTGGGCAGTGTGGTTTTGTCTCGACTGGAGGCTCCAGGCTCTCCTCAGCCCCGGTTTTGACTTTGCGACCGAGCCCCGGCTGTGGGATCAGTCCCTTGTGGTTCTCCGAGGGGGTTGGGGTGAAGGGACTGCTCAGTCTCTGTGTGGGTAGAGGTTATGAGTAGAGTGTGGGTATGGGTCTGGGTCACGAGACGAATTAAGTTGTAAACAAGGGAGGATATCGTGAATTGGATCAGACAGCTTAGCTCGCGTGTCCTTTCGGGAAACAATTCTCTCTTCATATTAATGACTGTCTAATCTTGCTGCTGTTACGTATCCCGTAACTGGATTACTTACCAGCAAAGATAGAGAGGTCCGCTGAAGTCCGATGGTACCATTTTCAAACGTTTTTATCTATAAAGGGGCACAAAAGTAAGGTTAATACAAACATTCAGATACCATAAGTCGTCAATATTCAATCTAAAGCGCAGGTATAGTAATAACCAATAAGAAATAAACTCTATCGTTGTCTAGGGGTAAGGTATATATTGTCCGCTGTTTATCTGAAAGTCTCTTGCGGCCACTGCAGTTCCACCAGCTGCCGTCTTTTGGTGGTGTCGCGTTGGTGCACTTTGTTAAAGAGAGAGAGAGATAGAGATTAAATGAAACAGTTACCCGGCGGGTTTTTCCAACCTTTAGGAGTTCGATTCGTCGGAGTCTCGTTGGGGAATGGACGCTCACTTGTGGCCTCCCCTGTAGCTAAGCCGTTCTTTTGTGGTGAGGTCGCCAATCCCAGGCAAGGAAAAGACGCACACGAACCCCCCCCCCCCCCGCCCACCGGCTGTCGCTATTAAATGCTGTCGCAGGATTTCTAGCGTCTTCTGGTGCGTCTGGGGGGCCGTCTTTACAAACCCTCTTTTATCTGAACTCACGGGGTCTCAGATGTCAATCAGGTTGGGATGATGCAATCTCTGTCCGTCTCTCCACCCACGTTGCCCTGAGGGTATACACGTAGTACAGTTCCCAATTCACAAAGGTGTCTCCACGAGACAATGACCACAGTCGCCAGCTTTGCCTCACCGTGAAACGAGGGACACCGCACGTATCTCTTTCTTCTCTTGGGTTATTGACCCCCCCCCCCCCTTCACTAGGGCTCTGGCGATTCTCACAAAGGAGGGGGCTGGGATCATAACACTGCTAATAAGATTACATTTTACAAAAATGTGTGTTACAGATCCCCAGAATCTAGGACAGTCGTCATGGGCTGCGAGTGCGGATAGGGAACGAGGTCACTGAATTGTACATCAGAGAAGGTCACGGGTTTGTACAGCCTCCTATGAGATCTGCTGGCACATCGGGAGTCTGAAAGGGAAAGGTAATAGGGAAGGGGCTGAGGAGAGAGTTTTAACAGGGGAACCTGTTCAGGGGTGGAGGGGTACAGGAGCTGTCTAATAGATCGTTTTGATTGTTTTTTGTGTGTAATCTCACAGGCTTGTTGACGGAGGATACCCAGAGGCGAGTAGGTCAGACACAGAATCAGAAATTGAATTGAATTGACTTTATTTCTTACATCCATGAAGAGTAAAAATCTTTACGTTGTCTCCATCGAAATGTGCAACGTGCAATCATAGTAATTTATAATAGTTTATAATAAATAAAACCGACAATGTAATATAGAGTACACTCAAATCAGCATGTGTTCATCAGTCTGATGTCCTGGTGAGGAAGCTGTCCCAGAGCCTGTCGGTCCAGCCTTTTATGTTGCGGTACCACTTCCTGCATGGTGGCAGCTGGAATAGTGACAGTGATGTGATTTCCTGTGTCACGGGTACAGACTGTCGACTCAAGTGAGGAGTTTGTGTGGAGATGCAGCTTCACCGGAGGTGGAGGAAAGAGGACACACCAACAGGTGGGACCAGCTGTGGGAAGATATGGTTTGTCAGGTCTGATGACGGGCTGAACGTACCATCACCTTCAGAGTGAATCAGAAAACCATTCTGGGGGTATTTAAAATGTCAGAAGCAGGGGCAGGGGTTGTGTCTCCATCAGACCCTCAGTGAGATGGTTCAAGTTACAATGTGCAGGGATGAAAGCACAGTGTTTGGGGGCAGATTTAGTCACTGATTCTGTCACAGTGAGAGGGTTAGTTTTGCTGTGAGGAAGCAATATTAATGGAAGAAGACACAGGAACTTCATCAATTGCCAGTTGTTCAGCAGAAGTGACCAATTTATGTTACTTTGAGAGAAACAGATACTTGCAGTGGTGACAAAGGGGTGCAGTCTGGTTTATTTCAGGTTGGACAGGGGTGTGGGATTTTGAAATCAATCCCTTGTGGTGCCACCATTGTTAATTTAGTGTGTCCAGAGTAGAGGGTCACACAGTACGGAAACAGGCTTTTGGCCGGCCATACCCGTTCTGACCATCCACTCACTGTCTACACTGGTCCCATTTATCAGCACTTGGTTCATAGCCGACTGTATCTCAGCAGTTTCAATGCTCATCCACTTTGTTAATGTTGTGAAGGGACCTGCCTCCATCACCACCTCGGACAGTGCGTTCCAGATTTCAACTACCCTCTGAGTGAAAAATCTCTTCCTCAGATCCCTCTAAACCTCTTCATCCTCTGCTTAAATCTGTGCATTCTGATCTGTGACACCTCTGTCCCAGGATCGAGGCCGATATGGGCATCAATGAGGCCTCTGCTAAGGTTCAGCATGGGAAGTTGCTGTGGAAAGTTAGATCACACGGGATCCAGGGAGAGCTGGCTAACGGGATGCACAGTTGGCTTGATGGTAGGAAGCAGAGAGTGATGGTGAGAGGCTGTTTATTGGACTCAAGGCCCGGGCCTAGTGAGGTTCCCCAGGGTTACACCCATTGCTTTCATTATTCATTGATATTTAATTATATTTTCATTTGCACAGTTTGTTGAATTCTATGCTCTACTTGATCTTTCATCGTGTCATCCTGTTACTATTCTATAGATTTGCCAAGTGTTCCTGTAGGAAAAAAAAATCTCAGGGTCGTATGTGGTGACAAATGTGTACACTGATAATAAAATGTAATTTGAACTTTGAACATTGCTACTTGTCATCTAGATCAAAAATTAGGTTGAGAACGTACAGGACATGGATAGTAGGGTTATAGCCAGTAAGTTCAAACAATTAGTTTTTCTGGAAGATATTAAGTATAAATTCTCCGCTCTGTTTCCCTCTCCGCACTTGACCACCCCCTGCCCTTACTGTCTGCCCTCTCACCCTGACGTTGGACATCAGTTCAGGGTGAAAGTGAATTATTTTCGGGGAACCTGAAGGGGAATTCTTCACTCACAGTTTGGTCAGAGTGGAATGAGCTGCCAGTGGAAGTGTTGGATGTGGGTTCGATTTAGACACGAAAGAGAAATTTGAGTGAGGACATGGATGGGAGGTGTATGTAGGCTCTGGGGCAGATAGTTGGAACCAGGCAGTAACAACCAAAAACAGGTCAGCATTGACTAGAAGGGCCGAAGGGCCTGTTTTGGTACTGCTGGGCTCTGTGACTCTTATAATATTTTGATCTGTAATTTCTGCTGTCAGTGTTTTGCTGCTAATAACTGAACCCAGAAATTCACAAAAACGAATTGAAAGACACTTAGCTGGCTACAGAAAGCACTTACACACTATAAAACTCGCTAAGAGGGTGTTACTAAGTACTGACCATGAGAGTGCCCAAACATTTGCTTCTGGCCCTTTTCCTTTTTTGTTATTTTGAAACTGTAAAAGATGGAAATAAGAAAAGCAATCTTGCTTAAACCATTAAAGAGATGTGTCATCTTTAACTTTATGCCTTCTGGAAATCAGGTCATCTTTTACTCACTTAACTATTCACAGTAACAGAAACTTTGACCAGGGATGCCCAAACTTCAGCATGCCACTGTGTATATCCTGTGCCTTCCGAATTACTTCCAGAAATTCCAGCCATTGCTGCTCTGTTTTCATCCTTGCCTGCGTTCTTCTCAAATCAATGTTGACCATTTTTTCTCTCAAGTCTCTCTAATTCTCTGAATACCACATCTGACTTTAACTTCTCATTCTCTTATGTCAGGGTAAATTTGATCACATTAAGATCACTTGCCCCTAAGTGTTCTTTGAACTTAAGTGCCCTGAGAATTTCCAGATCATTACAACACCCAATCCAGAATAGCTGATCCCCAAGTAGGCTCAACCACGAGCTGCTCTAAAAAGCATCCTGTGGGCATTCTAGGAATTCCTCCTCTTGAAACCAACACCATCCTAATTTTCCTAATCACCTGCATGACAGTCCCCCATGACTATTGTATCATTGCCCTTTTGGCACGCATTTTCTATCTCCCATTGTAACTTGTGGACCACATACTTGCTACTGTTCGGAGGTCTCTATACAATTCCCATTAGGGACTTTTTTTTTACATTTGCAGTTCCTTTATTCTACCCACAGATTCTACACCTGCCAACACTATGCCACCTCTTTCTAATGATTTTATTTAATATTTTACCAACACAGCCACACAACCCCACTACCAGCTTGTTCTTTCAAGAAACATATAATTATCTGTGAAACAAGAGGACCCGCAGATGCTGGAAATCTAGAGAACTACACACAAAGTGCTGGAGGAGCTCAGCATGTCAGGCAACATCTATGGATGGGAATCGACATTTCGGGCCAAGACCCTTTATCGAGACTCTTGATACCCAAATATCTGGAATACCAACAAGCAAAGACAATAGAAAGTAGTGTGAAACAGGGAAAGCCTTTGACAGAATATAGTTCAAGACTTAAAAATTCTGCCAAACAGAGCTCAATAGTTAACAAATACAACAAAGGCAATAAACACTTTCACTTTTTTAATAAAAATATCTTGGTCCCATTTCAATCAGTAGAATTTACAAAGATAAATAAGAACTTTAGAAAAGTCTATTCACACTCAGATACGGGTGAATCTGCAGATGCTGGAAATAAATAAAAACACAAAATGCTGGCAGAACTCAGCAGGCCAGACAGCATCTATGGGAGGAGGTAGTGACGATGTTTCGGGCTGAAACCCTTCATCAGGAGTGACACATTTAGATTAACACTACCTTGGATACAAGGCGGAAGAGGAACAACACACATGAAAAAAATCAGACAACAGTCAGATAAAACTTCTAAACATATATTTTCATCAAAAATGAACAGGATTCAGCACTCCATGTTTGTATATGCAAATCTGATTTGAAATACAGACCAGAAAACTTAAATGAGAGGCCAAATCAGAAAAATAAATCACCACTCTGGAAGAAAACATTAACCAGTGGAATGAGTATGACCCTCCATGGGAGACATCCCGACAATCTGAGCAGATGAGATGGTGACAAGGAAGCATCGAGCACTCCACTGAGAGTTGGAGACCTCTTCCCAGAAACAGAGGGGTTCCTTTCAGAAATACAGGACAAGGTGTTCAACAAAAGGGGAAAAAAACAAAAAATACATGAAATACAAACAAATACCATTCACCAAAACATTGTTTAAAAATAAAAACTCATGAATGCCCTCCATAACTGAATGAAGGCACCATAAATTCAAGCCTGACCCAGTTTTAGAGTCAAGATCTTACAAATTATATGATAATCAATACATTTTTTCAAATAGGACAGTCCATAATAACCATCCGGATATCATATTGCAGGATAAACAAGCAGGAACAACTCCCTCAATAGACAAAACCATTCCCAACACACACATGTTCCTCAACCTGTGGAGAACCTCACCACAGGCATTGTTTGTGTCATCAGTCAGACAATCAACTGATCGTCTCTGTCAATCAGCTTCCAAATGTTGTTACTCTGACATTTGTTGCCACGCCCCGCTGCTGATACCCTTCTCCTCATCATACGTTCTTACCCCGACCATTGCCCAGAGCCCCAAACTCTGCCCTGTGCAGACCCACCTCTGGTGTCTGACCCTGCTCCGTTGAACATCCAACTGATGATCTCCCATTCTGCCTTCACTTCAGACTTTTGAGGACAGTGATGTTCTCTAACAACCCTTTAGAAGCAGGGAAAATGACCCGTAATGTGGAAATTAGTCCTGATTAAGGAGGTTAACTACCAATGTCATTCTTCCTCAGCCCAGAGATTTGAGGGGGGAAGAACATCACAGACAGAACTGCAATCAGCTCGACTTCTTCAGTCTGCAGAAAATTCAAGGGAAACCTCTTCACCCACAGATGATGACTATTTGTACCCATCACCAGAGTGAGAGTGAGAGATGAACAAAAGGGGAGGATTGAAATAGACTGTCATGGGACTGAATCACTGGCAGGGTCCAGCTGGGCTGAGTTGACTCTCTACTGTATACTAGGTGTGTTATAAATGCACTAAGTACCGGAGACAGAGTTTAAAATAGAACTGATTGATTTGTCACTGATCCAGTCCCATTAAAGGTGAAGGTGCAGCAGAAGAAACTCCTCCCATGCCCAGTGACCAGGGTGCAGAACTGGGTGTGGTGAGCAGCAGCAATAATTGCAGAGTTCAGCACCAACAGTCACTCTCGAAATTGCATTCAGCAACGGTGATGGACAAATATCCAGCATGCAGCTCATTGAAACTTTCTCCCCAGTGTGAACCCGGTAGTGTGTCACAAGGTTAGATAACTGAGTGAATCCATTCTCACATTCGCAGCAGGTAAACAGCCTCTCCCCAGTGTGAACCCAATGATGCACATTTGATGGAGATGGCTGAAAAAAACTCTTCCCAATGTCTCAGCAGGAGATCGTCCTTTACCCAAAGTGAACTTGCTGGTGTCTTTGTAGATTGGATGACCGAGTGAATCCCTTCCCACGTTCTGAGCAGGTGAACGGTCTCTACCCACTGTGAACTCGCTGGTGTGCCAGCAGATGAGATGACCGAGTGAATCCTTTCCCACATTCACAGCAGGTGAACGGCCTCTCCCCAGTGTGAACTCGCTGGTGTGCCAATAGTGAGGATGACCGAGTGAATCCCTTTCCACAGTCTGAGCAGGTGAACGGCTTCACCCCAGTGTGAACTCGCTGGTGTCTATGAAGGTTGGATGATTGATGGAACCCCTTCCCACAGACTGAGCAGGTGAATGGTCTCTCCCCGGTGTGAACTCGCTGGTGTATCTGTAGATCGGATAACCGAGCAAATCCCTTCCCACATTCACAGCAGGTGAACGGCTTCTCCCCAGTGTGAACTGACTGGTGTCTCTGTAAGTTGGATGACTGAGTGAATCCCTTCCCACATTCTGAGCAGGTGAACGGCCACTCCCCACTGTGAACTGACTGGTGTACCAGTAGTTCAGATGATTGAGTGAATCCTTTCCCACATTCTGAGCAGGTGAATGGCCACACCCCAGTGTGAACTGACTGGTGTGCCAATAGGGAGGATGACCGACTGAATCCCTTCCCACAGAATGAGCAGGTGAACTGCTTCACCCCAGTGTGAAATTGCTGGTGTCTATGGAGGTTGGAAGATTGATGGAATCCCTTCCCACAGACTGAGCAGGTAAACGGCCTCTCCCCAGTGTGAACTCGCTGGTGTATCTGTAGATCAGATGACCGAGCGAATCCCTTCCCACATTCACAGCAGGTGAATGGCCTCTCCCCGGTGTGAACTCGCTCGTGTGTCAGCAGATCAGATGACCGAGTGAATCCCTTCCCACAGTCTGAGCAGGTGAATGGCCACTCCCCACTGTGAACTGACTGGTGTGCCAGTAGTTTGGATAACTGTGTGAATCCCTTCCCACATTCTGAGCAGGTGAACCGCCACTCCCCAGTGTGAATTGACTGGTGTCTCTGTAGGGTGGATGACTGTGTGAATCTCTTCCCACAGTTTGAGCAGGTGAAAGGCTTCTCCCCAGTGTGAACTTGCTGGTGTCTCTGTAGGTGGGATGACTGAGTAAATCTCTTCCCACAGACTGAGCAGGTGAATGGCCTCTCCCTGGTGTGAACTGACTGGTGTCTCTGTAGGGTGGAAGAGTGAGTGAATCTCTTCCCACATTCTGAGCAGGTGAAATCCCTCTCTGCTGTGTGAACAAACTGATGTAGCAGTAGGTGAGATGACCGAGTGAATCCCTTCCCACAGTCTGAGCAGGTGAATGGCCTCTCCCCAGAATGAACTCGTTGATGTACCTTCAATTTAGATGATTCAGTGAATCCCTTCCCATAGTCCGAGCAGGTGAACGGCCGCTCCCCAGTGTGAACTCGCTGGTGAGCCATTAGGTTAAATGACCGAGAGAATCCTTCCCCACAAATTCAGCAGATGTCCAGCGTCTGCCCAATGTGAACTTGCTGATGTACCTTCATTTGAGATGACCAACTGAATCCATTCCCATTGTCTGCGCAGGTGAATGGCCTCTCCCCTTGTAAAATAACAGGTGTGCCAGTCGTTCAGATGACTGAGTGAATCCCTCCCCACAGTCTGAGCAGGAAGGATGATTGAGTGAATCCCTTGCTCCACTTCTTAAATATCTGGACTGAGACAGCAAAACTGGCGTGTTTTGTTTGAGATTCCCGTAGACAAATTCCTTGTCATTTTTAACCTGTAAAAAGATTTACAAAATCCATCAGTGGGGGAAGGACAACATTTCAGATGAGATCACTTTAGTTGCTGAGGTGTGATCTGATATCACACTGTTACAGTGAAGTTCAACCCAAATTGGAGAGAGAAATCATCTTCTAACTTGGCACAGTTGCTGGTATCTGGAATGACCACCAAAGTCTCTGATGCTCTTCCTGTCTGTACAAGAATGGGGCAATTCTGCCATCTCCAATCTGTGACCTGGCTCAGTTTGACTCTCTCCATTGGTATTATTCCCTGTTCCCACTGAGCTGTATGGGTGCCTGGCCCCACAGTAACTGAAATACTCTCACGCAAATAGCCTTTGTTGACGTGCAGCTGGGATTTTCTTTTATGTACTGTTAATTTAAAGTGCCACAGTTTTAACGCCATGTAAATATCTCCTACTCAGATGTATGGTTGGTCTGTCTGCACAGCTGCTAAAAGGAATTAGAGCAAATATTAGTATTATTTCAGGTTCTTGTCACAGTCAAAGAGAAATACAACACAGAAACAGACCTTTTGGCCCATCTGATTTGTGTTGAACTATCTAAACTGCCCACTCCCATACACCTGCCATCCATCCAAACCTCTTAAATGTTGAAACTGAGCTTGCACGCACCAGTTGGGCTGTCTGCTCATTCCACACACGGATGACCCATTGCGTCAAGAAATTTCCCCTCGTGTTCCCCTTAACATTTCACCTTGCACCCTTAACCCATGGCCTCTGGTTGTAGTCCCACCCCATCTCAGTGGTAAAAGCCAGCTTGCATTTACCCTATCTATACCCCTCATAATTTTGGTATACCTCCATCAAATCTCCCCTCAGTCTTCTGTGTTCCAAGGAATAACGTCCTGACCTGTTCAATCGTAAAACCCAAGTCCTCTAGACCCGGCAACATCGTTCTGAATTTTCTCTGAACTCTTTCAACCTCTTTTAAATTTTTCCTGTAGGTTGGTGACCAACATTGCACACAATACTCCAAATTAGGCCTCACCAATGCCTTGTACAAAGTCAACATATCATCCATATCCTGTACTCACCACTTTGGTTCATGAAGGCCAATGTGCCAAAATCTTTCTTTCCATCCCTATCGAACTGTGACACCACTTTCAGTGAAATATTGACCTGTATTCCCAGATCCCTTTCCTTTACAACACTCCTCCATGCCCGACCAGTCACTGTGTAAGACCTATACTGGTAGGTCCTACCAAAGTGTAACCCCTCACACTTGTCTGCATTAAATTCCGTTTTCCATTTCTGAACCCATTTTTCCAGCTGGTCCAGTTCACACTGCAAGCCATGGTAGTCTTCCTCACTGTCCACTACACACCCAATCTTAGTGTCATCCACAAATTTGCTGATCCAGCAAACCATGTTCACATCCAGATTACTGATATAGATGACAAACAACAACAGATCCAGCACTGATCCCTGTGGCAACCATTAGTCACAGGCCTCTGGTCAGAGAGGCAACCATCTGCTATCACACTCTGGCTTCTCCCAAAGACAGTGTCTTGTCCAATTTACTATCGCATCTTGAATGCTGAGTGACTGAACCTTCTTGACCAACCTCCCATATGAGACATTGTCAAGTGCCTTGCCGAAGTCCATGTAGACAACATCCACTGCCTTGCCTTCATCCACTTTCCTGATAACTTCCTCCAGAGACTCTATAAGATTGGTTAGACATGACCTACTATGCACAAAGCCATGCTGCCTGTCTGCCAATCCTCCAGTACCTCACCTGTCACTAAGGATAATTTAAATATCTGTGCTTGTGCCCCGACAATGTCTACACTTGTCTTCCGCAGAGTCCCAGGGAACAACCTGTCAAGCCCTGGGGATTTATCCACGCTAATTTGCCTCAGGACAACAAACACCTCCACCTCTGTAATCTGTACAGTGTCCATGAAGTTGATGCTGCTTTGCCTCACTTCTATAGACCCTGTGTCTGTTTCCTGTGTAAATAGGGATGCAAAAAAATAATCTCCCTCATCTATTTTGTTACCTCATATGTATTACCATTCTGATCTTCCACAGGATTAATTTTTTCCCCTTGGAATCTTTTTGCACTTAACATATCTGCAGAATCCATGAGGATTCTCCTTCACCTTGTCTGCTGGGGCAACCTCATCCCTTCTTTCATCAGTGTTCACTTGAATTTCCTGTATCTCATAAGTATCCCATTTGTTCCTATCTGCCTGTATGCACCTCCTTTTTATTGATCTGGGAGATGAAAACCAAAGGGGTGATAGAGCTGCATGGTGGGGGGTGGGGGTAAGGGGGGGTTAAACTAACGTCTCAGGGGGAATGGATGCCTGAATAACAGAACAGATAGTGGAGGTGTTGTGGAGACAGGTGTTGTTCAGACCTCAGACAAGGTCAGGAATGAAAAACGTTGAGCATGGTGCAGTGAATGTGCTGAGCCCTGTATATCTCAATGCAAGGAGCATGATAGGAAAGGTGGATGTGTTCAGGGAATGGATCAACACCTGGAATTATGACACTAGGATCTGGCAACTGTGGACTGGGACAGGCTGCTTTATGGCAAAGGTGTGCTTGGTAAATGGGAGGCCTTCAAAGTGAAATTTTGAAAGTACAACGTGTCAGAATAAAAGGTAAAGATAGAAACTGTAGGGAACCTTGGTTTTCAAGAGATATTGTGAACCTGGTGAAGCACTAACAGGGATAGCAAGTAGGTTCTAACGGAGTTTAAGGAATGCAAGAGAACACATAAGAAAGTCCTGACGAAATGTCTTGGCCCGAAACGTCGACAGCGCTTCTCCCTATAGATGCTGCCTGGCCAGCTGTGTTCCACCAGCATTTTGTGTGTGTTGTTTGACATAAGAAATAAATCAGGATTGCTAAAAGAAGGCATGAATGAGGATGCCCTCACAGAAAAGATGAAGGATAATCTTCAGGGATTCTAGAGATAGATTAAGAGCAAAAGAATTGAAGAATTTAAGAGCAAAGTTGGTCCTCTGCAAGACCAGAATGGCAATCCACGTGTGGAACCAAAGCAGATGGAGGAGATCTTAAATACTTTTATCATCTCAATTACTCAGGAGATGGACACAGGATCTATGTGAGAGTGGAAAAGCTGCATTAAAATCGTGGACCCTGTACAGATTAAAGAAGCGGAGATGTTTGTTATCCTGAGGCTGATGAGGGTGGATAAATCTCCAGGGCATGACAAGGTGCTCCCTTGGATCCTGCGTGAGGCAAGTGCAGAAATTATCGGGGTTCCGAGCAGATAATTAAATCATGCTTGGTGACAGGGGGAGGTACCAAAGGATTGGATGTTTCAATGAATCACACAAGTGGTTGTAGACGGGTCATATTCTGCATGGAGGTTGGTGACCAGTGGAGTGCCTCAGGTATCTGTTTGGACCCTTACTCTTTGATTTTTATAAATGACCTGGATGAAGAAGTGGAGGGAGCAGGCTGAGGGTAGCAGACACCAACAGAATCAACAAACTCAATTGTAAGGCCAGTGATGCTGTGGGGGTGGAACTGGACTCTCTGACGTTGGTGTCTGAAAAGAGGATGCTGTCCAAGTTGCATGCCATCTTGGACAATGTCTCCCATCCACTCCATAATGTACTGGTTAGGCACAGGAGTACATTCATCCAGAGACTCATTCCACCGAGATGCAACACTGAGCATCATGGGAAGTCATTCCTGCCAGTGGCCATCAAACTTTACAACTCCTCCCTCGGAGTGTCAGACACCCTGAGCCAATAGCGTGGTCCTAGACTTATTTTCACTTGGCATAATTTACTTATTATTATTTAATTATTTATGGCTTTATTTTGCTATATTTCTTCACTATTCTCAGTTGGTGCAACAGTAATGAAACCCAATTTCCCTTGGGATCAAAAAAGTATGTCTGTCTGTCTGAAAACCAATGTTCCCTGCACCAGTTCACTTTCAACTTTTAACTTGGCAAGCTCATACAAACTCCACAGATTCAGAATTCCACTGCTGAAGGACGCCCATTTCCCAAGTACTCCTTCGACAGAAAACTTCCTGACCCAGTCCACACTTCTCAGATCTTTTCTGATAACATCCAAATTGTCCTGTCTCCAATTTAGAACCCCAGCCTCTGTTCCAGACCTCTCTTTTTCCATATTTACTTACAATCTCATGGCATTATGATCACTAGATACAAAGTGGTCCCATACACTAATTTCTGTCACTAGCCCTGGATCATTTCCTAATAACTTATTGCACACTTCTACTTTAGGAATTCTATGGACTGAATAAGGACACATTTGAAAAATTCTACCCCAGCTATTCCTTTTACAGTATGGGAGACACAGTCAATATTTAGAAAGTGAAAATCGCTTACCATATCAACATTTATTTCTTGGCACAGTCTGCAATCTCTCCACACATTTGTTCCTCTAAATCCCTCAGACTCTTACGTGCAACCAAGTCCCAGTAATGGCTACAATATCATAATTCCCTGTCCTGAGCTCATCTGGCTTTCCTACGATGCTTCTTGCATTGTGATATACACAGCTCAGCACATTCATCGCACCATGCTCAACCATTTGATTGCTGACTCCATCTGAGGTCTGAACAACATCTGACTGGTGTCAAGAAACCAAACTCTCGCTCAAAGTCACAAAAACAAGGGAACTGGTTGTGGACGACAGAAGGAATGGAGACAGGCTAACCCCTATTGACATCAATGGATCTGGGGTTGAGAGAGTGGACTGTTGGACTGTAATCACTGTTAATAAGAACTTTGATATCTTTTGGGTTTGATCAAGTTCATCTGCACTCTCACACAACCTATGTAGCAGGCCTGTAGTGGGTTATGAAGGATTTTCTCACTCCAGCTTTTTCACATCATCCATGTCTGATTTGCTTGCTAAATGATGCTTTAAAAAGTCAGATTACTGCACTTACTCCTACTTGCAAATTCTCCAGCAACTTCTGCATCGCCACAATACTCACAGGTAACACCAGTTTCTGTATTGTACATAAATATTTCCCTTGAACCCTGAATCCTGACGGTGGCGAACTCACTGACAGCAATGCCAATGAATGTGAAGGGAAGGGCACTAGTCTGTCTCACTGGAGTCTGGCACATTTGTGATGTGAAAGCTACTTGATGCCCGGGGCAAAGGTGTTTGATATCATTATGTACCCAGAGAGAATGGGTCAAAACACGTTCTCACGGGTAGGAAAATCCAGAAGAAGAGGTAGAACAAGCAACACACATAAAATACTGGAGGAACTCAGCAGGCCAGGCAGCATCTATGGAAAAGAGTACTAATGCTGAGTTCCTCCAGCATTTTGTGTGTGTTGCTTGGATTTTCAATTTCTGCACATTTTCTCTGGTTTGTGATTGTAGGTAAAACAAAGGTGATTTTCTCAACTGGTGGTGTAAAAGATGTTGTTCCCTTTCTCCGAGTTCCTAATCCTTGCATTTAGATAGCTGGAGCTCAGCTCTGTCTGAGAGATCTATCGGTTCCCATTCCCTCATCAGCCGGAAGCTCCCCGGGGCCCGTGTACGGATCGTGAGGCTGAGAGAGAGGGGGACGAGAACAGGACTATCCCGGGATTTCAGGGCACGGTGTCCGAACGTCACAGCAATTACCCCGAATTCGGTGTTGAAAAAACCAGCGCAAACCATCTCTTACCTGGAGCCGATTCCTCGAGGCCTTTCTGTACTGCGCGCATGCGCGATATTTGTAACCATCTGCATCCCTGACGCCTGCGCGTTCGGTCGGTGCTTCAGCGACAGCGAAAATTGTAACGCAGAACATTCTGGGTAATCACGGTGCCATTAAAAGTTTCTGCAAGCACCGGTTCCATATCCAGACCTCAGTTTTGTTTTTGTGTAGAAAACTCAGCAGCTCTTTTAACGCAGAAAGCAGCTACCATAAACAATGCACTTAATATCAGCAACCCTTCCCAGTGTCTAATGCGAAAGTAGATCCTTCTTACAAATGCAGATTGAAAACACAAGAGATTTTTCTTTTGCTGGAAAACCAGAGACGCACACACACAAACTGCAGGAGAAACTCTGCAGTTCAGGCAGCAGCGAAGCAGAGGAGTACACAGTCTAGACATGCTGAAGGGAGTCGGCCTAAACGTTGTCTATTTATTCCTCTCCACATTTGCTGCCTGATCTGTTGATTTCCACCAGTATTTTGCAGAAATTAACCACCTTTTTCCGGACAACCTGTTTCCAAATGTTTCCGATCTTTGTTTTGTAGCCATAGCCTGCTGGTTTGATTCCTCCTCCTCCTCGTGAACTCCAGGCCCCATCTCTCTCTGGAGCCCCAAAGCCCTGACTCAGGCTGGTAACTCTTTGGTTTCTGACTCTGCACCATGGAAGATTCACTGGCGAGTCTACTATCAGACGTTAGAGGTGCATTGTGTTGCGAGACCGCAGGTTCTTTTACTGTGAGTGTCCCTTTAAGTGCCTGAGTGAGGCGGGACTGTGACGTCAGACACTAGCTGTGGCAGACTTAGAGGGAGAGGGAGAAGGAGAAGGAGAAGCTGTTGGAACTTCAGCTTGTCACTGCTGTGGGTTGGAACTCTTCCATACCCAGAAAATCGGGTTGATCATCGGCACGCCGTGCACAACGGATATGTGTGACTGTCACTTCGTATAATCCATTTGTGAGAATTTGCTGGAGTATCCTGTGGTATCACTTCTGTTGGCCCTTACCTGGAATCGGGGTGTTCTATGGTAACCACTTGAAGACGATATTCCTGTCACTGTCACCTGGTGATATTTCGAAGTGAATTTCGGAACGAATCAACGGATAAGACAGTAACCGTCCCTCATGAACCTGCAGCTGCCTTCAGTCACCGTGAAGGTTAAACATTTAACACGGAGCTGATTTGAACTTCCTCCCTGATGTGAAGTTGCTGGTGTTGCCGCAGCTGGGATGATTGAGTAAAACTCTTTGCTCACTCCGGACAGAAATGTGGCCTCTATTTACTGTGAACTCACCGGAGCATCACAAGGTGGGTTAACTGAATGAGTCTCTTCACACACACGGAGCAGGTGAACGGTCGCTTCCCAGTGCGAAGCTGTTGGTGTATCTGCGATGGCCGATTGAATCCCTCCCAAAATGAGAGCCAGTCAATGACATCTCACTGCTGTCAACGCTGACAGATACAGCGGAACTAACGAGCTGTTGTGTTTGTGATTCCCATACACAAATCCTTTGACTTTTCTACACTGTTAAAACATTACAAAGCACGTCAGTGGGAGAAGGACAACATTTCAACTCAGATAATTTTAGTCTCCATGGTGTCTTCTGATAAAAATACCGTCACAGCTCAAAACAATTTGGAGGAACAAGACTTCATCTTCTAACTGGCCACAGTTCCGGCATCAGACACAATATCAAACACTCTGCTTCCGTCTCTGTATCAAAATGGATCATTCCTCCCCTTCATCAGTCTGTGACCTGGCTCAGTTTGGCTGTCTCCTTCTCATTCTGAGCATGCGCCACACACCTACTGAGATCACATTTAATTTACACGGCTGCGACTAGAGACTTTCTGATTATTATGTGTGACGGGGTCCTGAATCACCCCTATGAACTGTGTTTTCGAAAAGTGAGAGAGAGTTGTTGTTCAAAACCGGACACATTGTTATTAAGGGGAGGGGGGGAGGGAGAAGAGAGAGAGAGGGGGGCAGAGAGAGAGAGAGAGAGAGAGAGAGAGAGAGAGAGAGAGAGAGAGAGAGAGAGAGAGAGAGAGAGAGAGAGAGAGGGGGGGAGAGTGAGTTATGGTTTCTCTGCAAGCTTGTTTTGAATATACAAGGACACTGCCTGCTTGTGAGTTTTTTACAGAGAAAGAGCAACGAGCAGCTCATGGGTCGCCATGGTGACCGAGGGCGGTGTTATTTGATGGACGGCTGATGAGATACAGAGTGGGTCAGCTGATAGACCTACAGATACATGGTTTTGGACACTGAATGAGAAAGTGCAGTGTAGATAGACATATGGTACAGGGTCACATCGAGTTACATTGTGAGGTCCAGTCTATTTTATCGGACTAGAGACCATTGATTTGGCTTATAGCCGCGGACGGAATGCCCTCCTTAAACCTGGTTCGCGCCTTAAGGCTTTTGTATCTCGTCTCCGATGGGGGAGTCGGTTTGCAGCAAGAATGTCCAAGTTGTGGGGATCTTTGAGTACATGGCCTGCTTTTCCGAGGCAGGGGAAGTGTAGGAAGAGTCCATGGAGGGGAGGCTTGATTCTCTGATGTTCTCTGTTCTCCAAAGTTCTCTGCAGTTCCTTGCAGTCATAGGCAGAGCTGTAGCCATACGAAGGCGTGAAGTATCGACAAGAAGCTCAGAGACCTCGGCCTTCACCCTGCCTTGTGTAGCTGGATCCTGGAATTCCTGTCAGATCGCCGGCAGTTGGTAAGAGTGGGCTCCCTCACCTCTGTCTCTCTGACCCTCAGCACACATACCCCACAAAGTTGTCTCCTTGGCCCCCTCCTTTACTCTGTGCACCATGACTTGTGTCACCCCTCACAGCTCCAATCTGATAATTAAATTTGCTGACACTACATTGATTGACCTAATCTCAAATAATAACGAGACAGCCGACAGAGAAGAAGTCATCACCTCGACACTGTGGTGTCAAGAAAACAACCTCTCCCTCATTGTGACAAAAACAAAGGAGCTGGTTGTGGATTATAGGAGGAATGGAAACAGGAACCAATTTGAACATTTTCAAGTCTGTTATTGCACATTTTAATATTGATCATGACACAATGTATGTGATATACAGTTAATGACATAAAGCATATTTATAGATTGTTACTGACAGAGAATCGTATAACCTGTGTTCCGTGTGTTATCCGAATGTACTTGCCTGTGATGCTGCCACAAGTCAGTGTTTCTCTGTACCTGTACCTTCCCGTACTTGCGCACTTGGCAATAAATTCAACAGGACCTGAGAAATCTCAGTGAGATTTGATCAGTGATGATCATCTTGGCAGCTCGGTAGGTCGAGTGTACGAGACAGTACACTGTTAAATGCAAACCCCTGAACAGTGTTGATGATCAGAGGGATCTCAGACTCCAAGTTCATCGCTCCCTGAAAGAGACTGCACAGATTGATCGGGTGGTTAAGAAGGCAAATGGCATGGTTGTCTTTATTAGTTGAAGCTTTGAGTTCAAAAGTCGGGAAGTTGTGTTGCAGCTGTTACGAGCCTGCGGTTGTACTGTGACTGTTTCTTTAAGAGCGCCGGCGTGAGGAGGCGGGACTATGACGTCAGTCACAGACTGACAGCGCTAACTGTGGATTAATCATGAGAGAGAGAGAGAGAGAGAGAGAGAGAGAGAGAGAGAGAGAGAAAGTTGATCACTTCAGTTTGTCGCAGCTGGGGCTTGGAACTCTCCTGTGCCACAAGAGTGGGTTGATCATCGGTACAGGGAACCACAACGAATGTGTGTGGCTGTCACTTCGTATAATCCATAGGAGTGGATTGTGGAATATCTTGGGGGACCGCTTGTGTTAACCATTGCCAGGGTATGTTGTGTGGCAACCCCGGTAGACGGTATTCCTGTGACAGGTCACTTTCGTTGATAACTCGTATATGGACGGATTCAACGGATAAGATCTTCGTTGACGGTTATTTTGAAGTAACGGCCTTTTCTCTACGTTTCACCCTGGATCACAAATATCTCTCTCCCATCATTTATTCCGTGGATTACTGAACTTTCCTACTTTACCATCTCAAGACTCTGAGCTTTGTTGCCTCAGGCTCGATAGTTTGAGAGTTATATTTACACAAAACACTGTTACCTTTCCTTTATTTCGTTAACTTACTGTAAGTAGATGCTAAAAAGAAATGGTTTAACATTAAAACCAGACTCCAGTGTGAACTCTATTGCTGCTGGTTCGTTTCTCAAACGTTACAGTTCGTGACACAGCTTTATAAAACAAGTTAGGCCACATCTGGAATATTTCATAGTTCTGGGCGCCCCCATTCTTGGAAGGATGTCGGGGCTTTGGAGAGGGTGTGGAAGAGGTTTACCAGGATATTGCCTGGATTAGAGGGCATGAGCTATAACGAGAGGTTGGACAAACTTGTGTTGTTTTCTCCAGAGCGGCGCAGGCTGGGGTGAGGTTGGATGGACATTTATAAGATTACGAGGGGAGTAGATACAGTGAACAGACGATATAATTTTCCTGCGGGTTGAAATGTCTGACACATTTAGGGTGAGAGGCGATGTGAACGGCAAGTTTGCTTCTTTACAGAGTGATGAGGAGCTGGATCTTACTCTGGGGGTGTGAGACCCCACGGGTCACGTGATATCGTTTGCCCCTCCCATTTAACCGCAGATGGGCAGTATCTGGCCGTCTGCGTCCGAGGCCCCGCCCTCCTAATGACGCAACAATTACTTCGCGCATGCTCACAGTCTACAGGCGGGCGGTGTGCTCGCTTTCACAGCGCTGAAGTACATCAGCTCCCGGATCGGCAAAGGGTTCCCGCCTCCTGGGTGGGGAGCCGGGGGTCGGGATCACTGTCTGCGGGCCGAAGATATCACTTTCCCATCGGTGAGTACTGAGTCCGATCCCGAGTGAGGAGATCCGATGTTAGCCATGAGCTCCGAACCGAGGGCCAATTTCTCATTTAGTACCCAGTTATCTGGGCTCGTCAGAAATGTGTCGGCTTCACTGAATCTGCATTGAGCGATCCAAAACCAGGAGCCCAGGCTGCCTATTTCCGCGGAATTGAAACGGACGTCCCGCGAACAGGTCACGTGAGGCTGTGCGCCGCAGATCTGCTCCGCCTTTCCCTTTGTGACGCACGGTCACGTGGTGTGTGCCCACAGTCTCCGGATGAATGGTGATGCGGGATGGTGGGGGAAGTGGAGGGATGTATGGTGAAGTAAACCTACCGAATGCTGAAAAGCCTGGATACAGTGGACATGGAAAGTTTGCGATTGACAGCACGGTGTCAGAGTAAAGATGCTTCCCTTTAAAACTGAGATGAGAAAAATTTCTTCAGCCAAAAGATGGCTGATTTGTGGAATTTGTTGCCACAGAGGATGGTTGAGGCTGCCATTTGGGTATATTTATGACAGAGATTAATATACTCATGATTGCTAAGTCGCTTCAGGGTTACAGGAGCAAGGCAGGAATATGGTGTTGGAATAAATCTCAGCCATGGTTGAGTGGTGGAGCAGACTCGATGGATCGAATCACCTAATTCTGTCCCTACATCTTATGTCTTACAATGACTGAATGATGACTCCTTCCTATCCCATATCAGGTTTTGTGACGTGTCAGGGACAGATTTGTTCACTGAGATCGTTATATTTGTCTTCAATGTTTAGATTTCAGAGAGCAGAAATATTTTGTTCTCCTTTGTATTGTTAACATGGTTCGTTATCTCTCATGTTAAAGTTACACCTGCGGTGAGAGATTGATTGGAAGAAAAGCCCACAACTGGAAGCAAACCACGACTGAAGATGAGGGAACAGCAACACGTGAATCAGCCCGAGGATTGAGAGAACCAACTGGAGAGAAACCCTTCTGAGTCAGAGTTTCCATTGATTCAGTCAGGAGAAAGTTTGGTGAGTCTCATTTACTCAAATACTGGTCCTTTAGACATCACAGAACAGTACAAAGGAAGGTAGGGAATAATTGGAGTGAGACTGAATATGCCCAGAAATACCAGTTATGCCTCTATCAGACCCAGTTGCAATCACTCCAGATCTGCTAATGTGCTGTCAGTAGCACGGCTCTTTAAACTCACACACATTCCCTCAGTGTTTGCACATTTGAAGAGCTTGCATCTTCTGAAGTAGCTTTTGGTTGGTTCTGAGTGTAGAGAGGGAAAGAGGGGTGTTTATATTTATTATCTTGCAAAAAGAAGTAATTGTTTGCAATTACTTGCTGCAAACTCACTACCCATACCCCGTACATTCTCAACCAGATTAATAGCACAGATGACAAGTAGCAATGGGTGTTACCCTGGGGAGCTCCACGCGGCACGGGCCTTGACTCCAATAAACAGCCTCCCATCATCACCATCTGCTTCCTACCATCGAGCTGTTCCCAGACTCTGGGCTCTGTGACAAACACAATGGTAGCAGCAAGATTAGACAGTGATTAATATAAAGAGAGATTTGTTACTTCCTGAAAGCTGTCTGATGCAATGGACCAGATCCTCCCTTGCTCACAACGTGATCTGCCCTAGGACCCATCCTCCCGGGTCACACTGTGTCCGATAACCCACATCCCCAACCTCCCTCCACCAGCCAGTAGCCCCACAACTTTCCCACCATTTACCCCACACCCGTACACATCAACAGATTCATGTCACCAACATCCTCTCTCACAGCTTGGGGAACCACAACTAACTGATCCTGCATTCCAGGCCCAGACTGTCCAGACGTCTGTCTCTATCCCGACCCTTTCCCCCGCAACCGACCTTCGATTTAGGTTGTCACGTAACCTGTAACCGGGTAACCAAACCAGCAGAAATGGAATGATACGTTGGAGTCTGGTGGTACTGTAACTAAAGGTGTTTATTAGTAAACTAAGTAATACAGTATCCAAAATGCAAATATATATATATACGACAGGTTAGCAATGATAAGTGTAGAAGTGTAGGAATACGAATCAAAACCGAGTTCTATCGTAGTCAAGGGGTAAATGAATAGTCTTAGGATAATGCAGAGTTCAGTTCAGTTCAGTTTGGGTTAAGGTAGTTGCTGTTGTGACGTTGGAGAGAGAGAGAGAGAGCGAACGAGAGATGAGCGGAATCAGCAGGCAAACCTTCCGTTGTCTTCTTGTTCCTTTGACCTGTTGTGGTCATCGATTATGACCCTTCCGTTCCCGGCTAGACCGTTCTTCAGTGCTGGACTTGTCACCCAGGCGAGGATGGACACACACACAAGCCCCCACTGGCCTGCCTTCACACACTGTGAGCTTTGGACCGATTCCCCCGAATCGATCCTCCAAGCCCCCACCTTCCTGTGGGTGCACAACACTTGTTCAGTTTCCAGTGGCGTGTCTGCCTGTGTCTCAGCAGACTCGTCTTTTATCTCCCCAGCCGGGGTTCCAGCCATCCATCAGCTGATCATGTCCATCAAACTGGCCACTCCCTCCTGTCTCAGCAGGCACCTGGCATCACTCTGCTGTGTCAGCAAGGATTCACACAAGCAGGCAAAGTCCTTGGGAGTAAAGTCAACAATCAGCGAAGAAGCCATAATTTTAAATCCTTGTGTCTCTCTCATTATCAGCATGTGCAGCATGGTGCCTCTCCCCTTCTTTATCTCTTCCTCTCGTTAGCAGCATAGTTCACGGGGGGCCAACTCTGGACCCCATCTCCCCATGGTTTTCTCATCACACATAACAATGTAAACCCAAGATCAGCTCCTTTCTCATCGCCACCCAACCAGGCTCAGAGCTCGTGTGTGGCACCTTGTCAAAGGTCTGAAAATCCAAGTGCACAATATCAACCAATTGTCATTTGTCTACCCTGCTTATTATTTCTCAAAGCATTCCACCAAGTTCATCGGGCAAGATTTTCCCTTGAGGAAACAATGCTGACTCTGGCCTATTTTATCTTGTGCCTCCAAGTACCCTGAACTTACATCCTTAACAATCGACTCCAACATCTTTCAAACCACTGTCAGACTAAGTGGCCTATAGTTTCCTTTCTTCTGCTCTCTCATTTCTTGAAGAGTGGAGTCACTTTTGCAATGTTCCAGTCTTCCAGAACCATTCCTCAATTTAGTGATTCTTGAAGGATCATTAGTAATGCCTCCACAATCTCTCCAGCCACCTCTTTCAGAACTGTGGGTGTAAACCATCTGGTCCAGGTGACTTATCTGCCTTCAGATCTTCAGTTTCCAAAGAACCTTCTCTCTTGTTGTGGTAACTTCTGTACAGGTCCCACCTTCCCTAGGAGAGAGCCACAGAACCAAAAATCCTATCCTCTCCCCTTCCCTCCCCCCTCCACATGCCTGATGTCATGCATGGGTTTGCTACACCGGGGTCTGACATCATGTGTGTGGTACCTTACATATGTGGGTTTTTCTTGTGGTTGTGCAGTTTAATCTTTATTCCGTTCAGACAAGGGAGTGAGATCCAGTGTCACGTCCTCTCATTGTGGGCGGGCATTTTTTCATTCACTCCATTCCACTGTTATAACTTGCCGAAGTGCAGCCAATGTTTCGAGGTATATATCCCTATTAATGCAAGAAGGAAGCTGAGGAATTCCTGAGGAATTCCTGAGGAATAATCAGTTTGCTTATAACAGCAGAATGGAAAATGTCCCTAGGCCTGGTGGTACGTTTTCTGTTTTTGTGTTTTCATTTATCTTCGACCCGATGGGTGGTTGAGAATTGAGAATGTCTGGTCTGGAGTTCTGGGAATCTTTAATTCTGTTGCCTGATTTACTGAGGCAGCAGGAAGTATAGAGCGAGTCCATGGAGGGGAGGCTTGTTTCCATGATGTGCTCAGCGAAGTCCACAGTTCTCTGCTATTTCTTGAAGTCAGCAGAAGAGAGTAGCCACACAAAGGTGTGATGTATCCGCATGGGAAACTTTTTATGGTGTAAACTTCAATTCGCCGGATCAATAACCACACCACAATCAGTTCATTATATTTTTCACGAGTTCACTTTATTCTTTTCCATGAATCATGGGAAGTTCACATCTGCAAATGTGCCGGGCTGTCCGTACCACTTTCTACAGGTTCCTCTGATTGAGGGAAGTACAGTTCCCGTACCAGGCAGTGATCCAGCCAGTCAAGATGCTCTCAATTGTCTCCCTGTAGAAATCTCTTAGGATTTGGGGCCCATACCAAACTTCTTCAACCATCTGAGGTGAAAAACACAGCTGGTATGTACAGACCATTTGAGATCCTTGGTGATGTTTATGTTGAGGAACTTAAAGCTGTTCACCATCTTAACCCCAGGTCCATTGACGTCAATAGGGGTTAGTCTGCCTCCATTCCTCCTGTCCTCCACAACCAGCTCCTTTGGTTTTGAGCCAATGAGGGAGAGTTTGTTCAGACCAGTCAGATGTTGTTCAGACCTCAGATAGAGTCAGCAATCAAATGGTTGAACATGGTGCGATGAAAGGGCTGAGCTGTGTATATCACAATGCAAGAAGCATCGTAGGAAAGCCAGATGAGCTCAGGACAGGGAATTATGATATTGTATCCATTCTTGGGACTTGGTTGCACCCAACAGTCTGAGGGATTTAGAGGAACAAATTTCCAGAGAGATCGCACGCCATGCCAAGTAACAACGGTTGATTCAGTAAGTGATTTTAACTTTCCAGATATTGTCTGTGACTTCCATGCTGTAAAAAGACTAGATGGGGTAGAGTTTGTCAAATGTGCCCTTACTCAGTCGGTAGGATTCCCGACGTAGAAGTGTGCAGGAAGCTGTTAGGAAATGATCCAGAGCTGGTGACAGAAGTTAGTGATCATAATGCCAGGAGATTCAAAGTAAATATGGAAAAAGAGAGGTCTGGATCACGGGTTGAGATTCTCAATTGGAGAAAGGTCATTTCTGTGATATCAGAAAAGATCTGACAAGTGTGGTTTGGGACAGGCTGTTTTCTGGAAAAGGAGTACTTGGTAAGTGGGAGGCCTTCAGAAGTGAAATTTTGAGGATGTAGAGCGTGTATGTGCCTGCCAAAATAAAGGTTGAATGGTAAGTGGTGCAGGGAACCTGGGTTTTTAAGAGATATTGAGGCCCTGGATATGTTGTTCCTCTAAATGCCTCAGACTGTTGGGTGCTACCAAGACTCATTAATGACTACAATATCATGATTCCATGCACTGAGCTCATCTGACTTTTTCTAGTTGTCTTTTGTTGGTTTCCAAAAGCTTCCCAATAGTTTTTGCTCTTTTGTTTGCCCTCTCTTTGGCTTTTATGTTGGCTTTGGCTTCTCATTTTAGCCACAGTTGTGTCCTCCTGCCTTTCCAATGCTTTCACTTCCTCGGATGTATCGATCACTCAGCTCCCGAATTGCTCCCAGAAACTCCAGCCATTGCTGCTCCGTTGTCACTCCTACCTTTTCCCTTCCAAACAAGTTTGTCCAGTTTCTCTGTCACAGAAACCTACAGAAGTTCAGTAGGGAAACAGGCTACTTGGCCCATCTAGTCAATGCTGAAAAAGCATTTAAGCTGTCTAATGCAACTACCTGCACTGGGACCATCGCCCTCCATACCCCTACCATCCAGGCTCCCATCCAAACTTCTTTAAAATGGTGAAACTGAGCTCATATTCATCACTCATGCTGACATCTCATTCCACACTCTCACAACTATTTCAGTGAAGAGCTTTTCTACATGCTGCCATTAAATTTTCACCTTCGCCACTTACCCATGATCCTCTGGTTATCATCGCATCCAACCTCAGTGGAAAATGCTGCTTGCATTTACCCTATCTGTACCCTAATAATTTTGTATACTTCTAACAAAACCTCAAAGCAATGTATGATTCCCTTGTTTATGTTTAGAGCATATTTTAGGTGAAAAGATGATGAGGGGCATTCATCGTGTGTATCGCCAGAGGCTTTTTCCCCCAGGTCTAAAGTGGCTAACACAAGGGGCATAGTTTTAAGGTGCTTGGAAATAGATACTGAGGGGATGTCAGGGGTTAGTTTTTAGAGAGTGGTTGGTGTGTGGAATGAGTACCGGCTATTTGTGTGAGAGTGTTTCAGTTACTGTGGGGCCAGGCACCCATGCAGCTCAGTGGGAACAGGGAATAATACCAACGGAGAGAGTCAAAATGAGCCAGGTCACAGATTGGAAACGGCAGAAATGCCCCATTCTCATAGAGACAGGAGGAGCATTAGAGAATTTGATGGTCATTCCAGATACTAGCACTGTGCCCAGTTAGAAGATGACTTCTCTCTTCAATTTGGGTTGAACTTCACTGTAACGGTGTGAAGCCATATCACACCTTGACGAGTCAAGTGATCTCATCTGAAATGTTGTCCTACACCCATTGATGGATTTAGTAAATCTTTTTACAGGTTGAAAATGATGAGGAATTTGTCGACTGGAATCTCAAGCAGATCACGCCAGTTTTGCTGTCTCTGACCAGATATTTACGAAGTGGAGCAAGGGATTCACTTCATCTTCCTTCCTGTTCAGACTGTGGGGAGAGATTCACTCGATCATCTGACCGACTTCTGCGCCCGTTATTTACAAGGGGGAACCCATTCACCTGCTCAGACAGTGGGAATGGATTCAGTTGGTCATCTCAACTGAAGGTACATCAGCGAGTTCACACTGGGACAAGTCCATTCACCTGTTCTGTGTGTGAGAAGGGATTCAGTCAGTCATCCCACCTGTGGACACACCAGTCAGTTCACACTGGGCAGAGGCGGGTCATCTGCTGAATTTGTGGGGAAAAATCCACTCGGTCATCTGACATAATGGCTCACCAGTGAGTTCACACCGGGGACAGGCCGTTCACTTGCTCAGACTGTGGGAGGGGATTCACTTGCCCATCTGACCTAATGGCTCATCTGCAAGGTCACACCGGGGACAGGCCGTTCACCTGCTCGGACTGTGGGAAGGGATTCACTTGCCCATCTGACCTAATGGCTCATCTGCGAGTTCATACTGGGGACAGGCCGTTCACCTGCTCGGACTGTGGGAAGGGATTCACTCGGTCATCCCAACTGAATGTACATCAGCGAGTTCACACTGGGGAGAGGCCGTTCTCCTGCTCAGACTGTGGGAGGGGATTCACTCAGTCATCCCATCTGAAGGTACACCAGCGAGTTCACACTGGGGAGAGGCCGTTCACCTGCTCAAACTGTGGGAAGGGATTCACTTGCTCATCCCAACTGAAGGTACATCAGCGAGTTCACACTGGTGAGCGGCCGTTCACCTGCTCAGACTGTGGGATGGGATTCACTAGCTCATCTAAACTGAAAATACATCAGCGAGTTCACACTGGGGAGAGGCCGTTCACCTGCTCAGACTGTGGGAAGGGATTCACTTGCTCATCTGACCTAATGGCACACCAGCGAGTTCACACTGGGGAGAGGCCGTTCACTTGCTCGGACTGTGGGAAGGGATTCCCTTGCTCATCCGAACTGATGGTACATCAGCGAGTTCACACTGGGGAGAGGCCGTTCACTTGCTCGGACTGTGGGAAGGGATTCCCTTGCTCATCCGAACTGATGGTACATCAGCGAGTTCACACTGGGGAGAGGCCGTTCACCTGCTCTGACTGTGGGAAGGGATTCACTCGGTTGTCTCAACTGAAGGTACATCAGCGAGTTCACACTGGGGAGAGGCCATTCATCTGCTCAGACTGTGGGAAGGGATTCCCTTGCTCATTGCAACTGACGGTACATCAGCGAGTTCACACTGGGGAGAGGCCGTTCACCTGCTCAGACTGTGGGAGGGGATTCACTTCCTCATCTAACCTGAAGGTACATCAGCGAGTTCACACTGGAGAGCGGCCGTTCACCTGCTCAGACTGTGGGAAGGGATTCACTCGGTCATCTGACCTCATGGTACACCAGCTAGTTCACACTGGGGAGAGGCCGTTCTCCTGCTTAGACTGTGGGAAGGGATTCACTCGGTCATCTCAACTGAAGGTACATCAGAGAGTTCACACTGGAGAGAGGCCATTCACCTGCTCATACTGTGGGACAGGATTCACTCAGTCATCCTCCCTAATGAAACACCAGCGAGTTCACACCGGGGAGCGGCCGTTCACCTGCTCGGACTGTGGGAAGGGATTTATTTGCTCATCTAACCTGAAGACACATCAGCAAGTTCACACAGGAGAGAGGCCATTCACCTGCTCAGACTGTGGGAAGGGATTCATTCGGTCATCTTACCTGATGGCTCACCAACGAGTTCACACAAGGGAGAGGCCGTTCACCTGCTCAGACTGTGGGAAGAGATTCCCTTGCTCATCTCAACTGAAGATACATCAGCGAGTTCACACTGGGGAGAGGCCGTTCACCTGCTCGGACTGTGGGAAGGGATTCCCTTGCTCATCTCAACTGAAGATACATCAGCGAGTTCACACTGGGGAGAGGCCATTCACCTGCTCAGACTGTGGGAAGGGATTCCCTTGCTCATCCCAACTGAGGGTACATCAGCGAGGTCACACTGGCGAGAGGCCGTTCACCTGCTCAGACTGTGGGAAGGGATTCACTCAGTCATCTGAACTGAAGGTACATCAGCGAGTTCACACTGGGGAGAGGCCATTCACCTGCTCAAACTGTGGGAAGGGATTCACTTGCTCATCTCAACTGAAGGTACATCAGAGAGTTCACACTGGCGAGAGGCCATTCACCTGCTCAGACTGTGGGAAGGGATTCACTTGCTCATCCCAACTGAGGGTACATCAGCGAGTTCACACTGGGGAGAGGCCGTTCACCTGCTCAGACTGTGGGAAGGGATTCACTTGCTCATCCCAACTGAAGGTACATCAGCGAGTTCACACTGGAGAGAGGCCGTTCACCTGCTCAGACTGTGGGAAGGGATTCACTTGCTCATCCCAACTGAGGGTACATCAGAGAGTTCACACTGGGGAGAGGCCGTTCACCTGCTCAGACTGTGGGAAGGGGTTCACTCAGTCATCTCAACTGAAGGTACATCAGCGAGTTCACACCAGGGAGCAGCCGTTCACCTGCTCGGAATGCGGGAAGGGATTCACTTGGTCATCTCAACTACAGAGACACCAGCGAGTTCACAGTGGGTAGAGGCCAATCACCTGCTCAGACTTTGGGAAGAGATTCTCTCAGCCAAATCAGCCAAATGTGCATCATTGACTTCAAACTGGAGAGTCTGTTCACCTGCTGCGATTGTGGGAAGCGATTCCCTCGGTCATCTCGGCTTATGTAACTCTCGCTTCAGCTAGCAGCTTAATGTAGGGGGTGATAGCCCCACAGCCCGGCCAAACTTGTGAAATCTTGTTTGGGTGGATGCTGTGTGATGTGTCACCTGTTACAGATCAGTTCCCCAAAATTACAAACAGTACACAATATGCGATTAAACGATTGAGCTTTATAATTCTGACTTTGACTACAGGATTAGGTAAGTAAACAAAGAAAAATGGCCCGCTCTCTCCATTCGTGTCTTCTCATCTATCCCTAGCGAAAGACCATAAATTCTCTCTTCCAGACTCACAAGAAAGAACGTTTCTCTCGTTGGATAGCCCCGCATTCCAAAACCCTGTTATCTCTAGTCTTAACCTAAACATTGCTGCTGCAGAGAAACTATTACCTCAGCAGTGAAACATTACAGAGAGGCCATTACATGAGCAGTGAAACATTGCAGCATGTTACACTTGTGACACACTGGTGGGTTCACACTGGGGAGAAAGTTTCAATAAGCTGCATGCTGGATATTTGTCCATCACCGTTGCTGAATGCAATTTCGAGAGTGACTGTCGGTGCTGGACTCTGCAATTATTGCTACTGCTCACCACACCCAGTTCTGCACCCTGGTCACTGGGAGTGGGAGGAGTTTCTTCTTTCACCTTTAATGGGACTGGTGTTTAATATTCTGGATCTGAGACAAATAAATCAGTTTATTTTAAACTCTGTCTCTGGTACTTAACTGAATTTCTAACACACCTAGTGTACAGTAGAGAGTCAACTCTGGCCAGCTGGACCCTGCCAGTGATTCTGTTCCATGACAGTCCTTTTAAATCCTCCCCTGTACAGCCAAAGTTGGCCTCAGGAGAAATCTTCCCAGACAGATCTCTGGGAATTCTTTGGTGAAATAAGAAAAGTGGTGGGTGTTGTTTATTTGGATTTTCAGATGGTTCTGAACAAGGTGCTGCAGCTGAAACTGCTTAACAAGACTCCAGCTCATGGTATTTGATGTCTCTGTGCTGTTCCCGCTGGAGTTTCGAATTATGGGCGGATTTCCTGAATACTGTAAAGCCAAGATAGAGAGGATATGGAGAGGATGTTTCCCATAGTACGTAGCCCAGGACTAGGGGTACACCCTCAGACTACAGGGAAATCAATTCATAAGGAAGATGAGGAGGAAGTCTTATGATATTATGTTTATTCAACATGGCCATGACTGATCTATTCTTCTATGCCCATCCCTCTCTATCTCCACCTCAAATGTACCCAGTCAGCTGCCTACACTCAGCTCGATAGACACTTCACTGATATTAAATGAATTTACATGGAAGATTTAGAATTTTAGAAATTTCCATATGTCTCCATTTAAAATGAGTGGCCCTTTTTGATCCCTGTCAGTTGCTCTCTCACTGATCATCATGTCCCTTTCCCTTGTATATCTCCCCCCTCTCAATCCCTGGTTTCTATCCCAGTTCAACTCCCCATCTCACTTCCCTCCCATATTCCCGCCAGTCTCTCTCTTCCGTCATTCTCTCCCACGCCTCCTTCTGCCCCCTCACTCGCTCCCCGTTTATTTCTTACCCACATCCATCTCACTCTTCCCGCCATTCTCTCCCCTCACTGGTTGTTGCCACCGTCTCTCTCCCCTCTGTTTCTCGCCTCCAACATTTGTAGATATGTTTGTAGATAATTGGGCCTTGTTCCAGGGAAGGTGGGATCTGTTCCGAAGGGACGGTTTACACCTGAACTGGAGTGGTACTAACATTCTTGCAGGGAAGTTTGCTAGAGCTTCGGGGAGGGGGGTTTAAACTAAATTTGTAGGGGGCGGGGATCCAGAATGTGAGAGAGGATAGCGAGATGAAGAATAAAGGACAGGTGGGGACTACACGGTTCCGGAATATTAAGTGTGTAGTAGAGGAAGGTGGGGCGGAACAAGTGATAAGGAGGACTCGTGTAAACAGGGATGGTTTGACGGAACATGGAGTTAGATGTGTTGAAAGAATAAGTAAATGTAGGAAGGACAACAAAATTCTAGGGGCGTATAGCCCGATGGGAGTTTGGGGAGCTGGGTTAAG
Source organism: Hemitrygon akajei (assembly GCF_048418815.1). Taxonomy (NCBI): domain Eukaryota; kingdom Metazoa; phylum Chordata; class Chondrichthyes; order Myliobatiformes; family Dasyatidae; genus Hemitrygon; species Hemitrygon akajei. The sequence continues at coordinate 1,008,842 of NW_027332049.1, read as the reverse complement.
CACAATAGGCAGCGATTCAAACAGAGAGAGGAGAAATGGGTTAAAAATTCTATATCTGAATGCACGAAGTGTCAGGAATAAGGCGGATGAGCTTGAAGCCCAGGTGCGAATGGGTAACTATGATGTTGTTGGGATAACGGAGACATGGCTGCAGGGAGATCAGACCTGGGAAATGAATGTACAAGGGTATACGTGCTATCGTAGGGACAGAAATGTGGGCAGAGGGGGTGGGGTGGCCCTGTTGGTGAGGAATTAGATTCAGTCCTTTGCAAGGGGGGACATAGGGTCAGGAGAAGTAGAGTCTGTGTGGATAGAACTGAGGAACAGTAAGGGCAAAAGGACCCAAATGGGTGTTGTCTACAGGCCACCAAACAGTAGCATGGATATTGGGTTCAAGTTGAATAGGGAGTTAACATTGGCATGTGGCAAAGGTAATGTCGCAGTAGTTATGGGGTGATTTCAACATGCAGGTGAACTGGGAGAATCAGGTTGGTGCTGGACCACAGGATAGGGAGTTTGTAGAGTGCCTACGGGATGCATTCTTGGAACAGCTTGTACGAGAGCCGACCAGGGGCAAGACTATTCTGGATTTAGTGTTATGTAATGAACAGGATTTGATAAGCGATCTCGCAGTAAAAGAGCCATTAGGAGGTAGTGATCACAATATGATAAGCTTTTATCTGCAATTTGAGAAGGATAAGGGCAGCTCGGAGGTGTCAGTGTTGCAGATGAACAGGGGAAACTATGGAGCCATGAGGGAGGAGCTGGCCAAAGTTGACTGGACGGATAGCCTAGCAGAAAAGACAGTGGAATAGCAATGGCAGGTATTCTTGGGACAAATGCACAAGGTGCAAAATCAGTTCATCCCCCAGAGAAGGAAGGATTCAAAGGGGAGAAAGTGGCCTCAGTGGTTGACAAAGGAAGTCAGAGACTGCATAGCATTAAAAAAAAGGAAATATGACAGAGCTAAGGTGAGTGGGAGGACAGCTGATTGGGAAGGTTTTAAGGAACAACAGAACTTAACTAAAAAGACAATACGGGGAGAAAAAATGAGGTATGAACGCAAGCTAGCCAGGAATATAAAGGAAGACAGCAAAAGCTTTTTTAGGTATGTGAAGAGAAAGAAGATAGTTAAGAACAATATTGGGCCCTTGAAGAATGAATTGGGTGAAATTGTTATGGGAAACAGAAATGGCAGAAGAATTTAATGAGTACTTTAGATCTGTTTTCACTAAGGAAGACACAAGCAATCTCCCAGATGTATGGATGGGCCAAGGACATAGGGTAACAGAGGAAATGAAACAGATTGACATTCGGAAGGAAATGGTGATGAGAAGACTGATGGGACTGAAGGCTGACAAATCCCCAGGTCCAGATGGTCTGCACCCTAGGGTACTAAGAAGGTGGCTCTGGAAATTGCGGATGCATTGGTAATCATTTTCCAATGTTCCTTGGATTCAGGATCAGTTCCTGAGGATTGGAGAATGGCTAATGTTATCCCACTTTTTAAGAAAGGAGGGAGGGAGAAAACAGAACTATCGACCTGTCAGCCTGACATCGGTGGTGGGAGAGGTGCTGGAGTCCATTATTAAGGATGAAATAGTGGCATATCTAGATAGCAGTGATAGGATTGGGCCGAGCCAGCATGGATTTACCAAGGGTAAATCATGCTTGACTAATCTGTTGGAGTTTTTCGAGGATGTAACCAGGAAGTTAGACGGGGGAGATCCAGTGGATGTAGAGTACCTCGATTTTCAGAAGGCATTTGATAAGGTCCCACATAGAAGACTGGTGGGTAAAATCAAAGCTCAGGGCATCGGGGGGAAGGCATTGACATGGATAGAAAACTGGTTGGCAGATAGAAAGCAAAGGGTAACGGTGAATTGGTGTTTCTCAGAATGGCAGGTGGTGACTAGTGGGGTGCCACAGGGCTCGGTATTGGGACCACAGCTGTTTATCATTTATGTTAACGATTTGGATGAAGGGATAGAAAATAACATCAGCAAATTTGCTGATGATATTAAGCTGGGTGGCAGTGTGACATGTGATGAGGATGTTAGGAGAATTCAGGGTGACTTGGATAGGGTGGGTGAGTGGGCAGATACTTGGCAGATGGCGTTTAATGTGAATAAGTGTGAGGTTATCCACTTTGGGAGTAAGAACAGGATGGCAGATTATTATCTGAACGGTGTAGAGTTGGGTAAGGGAGTAATACAAAGAGATCTCGGAGTCCTTGTTCTTCAGTCACTGAAGGTGAATGAGCAAGTGCAGCAGGCAGTGAAGAAGGCTAATGGAATGTTGGCCTTTATTACAAAGGGAATTGAGTATAAGAGCAAGGAAATCCTCTTGCATTTGTACAGAGCCCTGGTGAGACCACACCTGGAGTATTGTGTACAGTATTGGTCTCCAGGGTTAAGGAAGGACATCCTGGCTGTAGAGGAAGTGCAGCGTAGATTCACGAGGTTAATTTCTGGGATGTCTGGACTGTCTTACGCAGAGATTTAGTGAGACTGGGCTTGTACATGCTGGAATTAAGGAGATTGAGCGGGGATCTGATTGAAACATATAAGATTATTAAGGAATTGGACAAGATAGAGGCAGGAAATATGTTCCAGATGCTGGGAGAGTCCAGTACCAGAGGGCATGGTTTGAGAATAAGGGGTAGGTCATTTAGGACAGAGTTAAGGAAAAACGTCTTCTCCCAGAGAGTTGTGGGGGTCTGGAATACACTGCCTCGGAAGGTAGTGGAGGCCAATTCTCTGGATGCTTTCAAGAAGGAGCTAGATAGGTATCTTATGGATAGGGGAATCAAGGGATATGGGGACAAGCCAGGAACCGGGTATTAATAGGAATTGATCATCCATGATCTCAAAATAGCGGTGCAGGCTCGAAGGGCCGAATGGTCTACTTCTGCACCTATTGTCTATAACACTTCCCTGCCAGCTCTCCTCAGTCTGTCTCACTAACACTCCTACAGTCTCTCGATTCTCTCTCCCTCTTTTTCACAACCACCACTCATCCTGTTCTCTCCTCCCTCCAACCCTCCCTCCCCCTCTTTCTCTACCTCTCCCTCTCCCACTTCCTCTATCTCTCAGTCACTTTCTCTCCCTCCTCTGCTTCATCCAACTCCAAACGCCAGTATGTTCCGATGTCACCAAGGCTACTTATCTTGTCGATGTCACTGTCGCATATTGAAAGGGACGGGTTGCTATCCTGCAGTGAGCACGGGCTGAGATTCAGTGTCGGGGTGGGTGTGTGGTTTGCAGACAGAAAGGGGAGAAGAGAGGTGAGAGTGAGCGGAAGTTGGGGTGACTGGAGTAGGAGAGGGAGGTGAGGAAGTGGGAGAGGATGTGTTAGGATAAGAGGGGAGAGGAGGAAAGGGAGAGTGAGAAGACGGAGGAGAGGAGCAGAGAGGAAGGAAATGAAAGCTCAGACCAGAAAGATGAAGAAATGATCACAATAGAACAGTTATTCCCTCTGGGGTGGTTACATGGCCTAAGATGGCTTTAGGAGCAAATAACACTCGCCAGGCTGACATTAAAGAATCTTGGTGGGGCGATAAGCCGCCTCTAACTTAAGGCATCAGATCTGACCGACCATTAGTAGAGCAGGCACTTCCAAAAAAGGTCGTGGCGCTGGGACACAGGAAGAAGCATCTGCAGGCCTTGACCATTCGTCATCACAACGCGTCTGACACTTGGCGATCTCGTCCGACCTTACCACCCTAGCAGATGTTGTTGCAGATGCATAAATTAGCGACGGGGGTACTGGACTGTTCTCGACTCGCGGCACTGGGGCTAAAGTAGGTTGGGAAACTCTGCTAAAGAGGATTGAGTTAACCAATGGATGAGCATAACCGTCCACGGGTGAGATCCACCATCTGAGCAGACAAGGTGTCAATGTGAAGCGTCTGAGGACAGGCTCAAAACTGGAGATCTCTTCTCAGAAGCTGAGTGGTTCCTTGTGTAAGCAGAGGACCAAGCAGTTGACACAAAAATAACAAAAATGCACTTTAAAAGAGTAACAAACTCAAGACGAAGTGTTGTGCCTCTCTCGGGCTCTGAAGCAGAATATGCAGTTTGATTGCTTACACAGTCGCCATCAAGTGGCAAGCATCATTCACCAAACTCTTACTTTAAGAGACGATCATGAAAGATACTATAGATGACTATAAATACAAGCCTGATCCAGTTTTAGAGTCAGAGACAAACAATTGCATTACTACTGATCTGTTATTAGAGATAGGGCAATACATGATCCCGTCCGGATATAATATCACAGGATAAACATGCAAATTAGATTTACTGAACAGATACAGGCATTCCGACACACACAGCACGTTGAAATAAATAATTGAAAAAACCTAAAATATGCTGATGTGAAAGAGGAAAATGAAAGTCTGCGATGCATGAACAAGGTATACATTGTCCCAGTTGTAATATATACGGCTGGTATCATCCCAAGTGTCTCCACATTAACATTAAACAATTAGACCTACAGGACAATAATGAACAACACTGGTAGAGTTTGACAATTCGTCGTAGTTCAGAGATAGGTTCTTTGTACACGTCCATGTGTCATGTTTTACCTGAGAGAAAAAAATTAAAAATATTAAACATGCGATTGTGCTGCAGTAAATACAAAAGCTTTCTCCACAACAGCTTTACCTGATACCAAGGACAAGTGCGAGGTTTACTGTAAGCTCGTTAGACTGTTGACTTTATTTTTTATTTCATCCTGATGCAAAAGACTTAAGTAACATATGAGATGCAATTTTGCTGATTAGGTTTTGAATGCCCTTGAATGCTCTCCCGCTTTATCATTATCGACAGGGTTGTGACGGCGACAGGGCCGGAATATGCTGGGCAAATAAACAGAAAAGGTAGGGTGAGATAGGAGGTGGACGTCGCGGGCTGAAGGTGTGAATGTGTGTTTGCCTGTGTTGTCCTCTCTCGGGCTCTAAACCAGTTTTAATCTCCCCGCTGCCATGTTCTTCAGTGACCGTCCATTCTGCAGTGTCCAGATGGAAATCACGGCAACGGAATCACGGAAGAGGTTAGATATTTTTATTTTTGTTGAATAATTGTCGTGTGCAGATATTTCACTGCGCTGACGAACTGCTCTCTAAACTTGGAATGAGTTGCCATAAATAATCATGTCTGTGCTGCACTTAATATGATCAGCATGTATCCTGTGTGTTGAAGAAATGTATTCCAAATCATTCTAATAATTCTGATCCAGTCCAGCAATGGTGTTATAAACAATTGGGCAACATCCACTGACCACAGGATGATGAAGCTCCCGGAGATGGTGAGAAGTAAGATCACAGACATCCTCCTGCTCTCCATCTCCGGGTCACTGCAGTTCTCCCCCTTGCCCTGACCTTTCAACCCTTTTGGACATGACTAGTCACCAAAATGTGTCTGACTGTCAGGTTGTTGAACAATGGTATTAACACGAACGGGAATAATGACGTTAGAACAGTCATATCCCACCCACCCGGGATCCGTATAGTATCCCGTCTTTGGAATGCAATCTCTGGGTATAGTGTCAATCACTTTCACAGGTTGCAATATAAGAAGTAGGGCACATGTTTCAAACAGACCAGAACACTGGTTGTTATCAGAACCACAGACGCAGTTTTCCCGGTACAATACTTTACTCTCCACCTCTGGAAACAGATGACGACAAACCGATTAAAGGTAAAGCTGACAGTGGACCAGACAGAGGAGTCTGTGGCTGTCTCTGTCAGGGCAGCAATCACACTGCATACGGGGGTGATGGCCTGGAAAGTCCCAGGGAAGTAATAATAACTGAGCGGCCACAGTATCACCACCAAGACAACGGTCAATAGATCCACCGCTGTCATGGCCACCAGGTAGCGAGTGGTGCAGGTGGAGTGGCCGCACATTCCCCGGGACAGGATCACAGTCGCCACTAAATTGATTTGGGGGGAGGGGGGGGGGAGGTAACAGCAGAAGGAATCAATGAATTACTCTCTCAGGCTCTGTGAGACTCTGTGCAGAGATAAGCTGTAAAGAGAGAACAATCAAACCTGGCGGGAGCTCAATACTGGAGGTTTAAAAGGCGTAAATCGTGCTTCGCAGTCTGAGCAATGGTGCGCAAGCAGGGAGAAAGGTTACATACTCGGTACTGCAAGAGGAGCAGGATTTGGGAATGAGGCACTGTCAACTGATCGCCAAGGGAGCTTTACGACCGATGTGTAAAGTTTGGATACCTCGGCACTTCCTTCATATCCTGGCACTCATCGCATGTCGCTACGCCCCGCTGCCTCTGAGGTTGTCCATTTACAACGTTCAAAGTTCGTAGCACATTTACTTCCTCTGTTCGCAGGCGTCCATCTCCTTTTCGACTCCCGTTTGTCACCTGCCCTCGCCGGCCCAGCTGGGCTCGCTGTTTTTAAATTCTGCAAATACACTTGGATGCGGTTCCTTCAAACTACGACAACGGATCAGATCAGGAAGTTCCCATTTTCTTTTTTTTTTAGCACATTCTTCCTGACCTGCTCCAAATTACAGAAGCATTATTCCAAATGGTTCGATGTTTATTTTTCCCGACCAGAGTATTGCATGTACATTACCCCGTCAGGCACCTAACAGACACCTCTGGTTGGCGAAACCCCTCTTCACCGATAATAAGGTGTGGAAACAAACCCTTGTAAACGAAAACGCACAGCGACACGATTTGAATTTTCAAAACTCCCGATGGTCCGAGATTGAACACACAAGTGAATCTCACCAGGGTTTCGCTTTCCGCGTTCTCCTCAACCTTGTAGCATTTTTTCAAACACAACGCAATTACGTTCAATTTTAAATTAAAGCATCTTGAACTATTGGTGCGGGAAAAAAAAACGCCGTAGCCCTGGGTGGTGCCGAGCTCGCTGGAGAATTGGAGTTTACTTTGATAGCGGTTTTACCTTGATAAATCAAAGCTGCCTGTCATGTCCACAAAATGTATCCATCTCCCCGATCTTCCACTCTACATCTGTTTCAGTTAATGTTTGTTTTTTTGTTTCTTCTTTTCAGCCTTGTCTACTGATTAAACTGCAAGGAACCTTCTGACCGAACACAAGAGTTCTGTCACAATGACTGCACTACACTCACTAATACACCGGCATCACAACGCTGTCGGTGACTGAACGGGTCCAAAGACCGCGCACATTAAACTGCAAATATTAGTTTGCGTCTGTTCCTACCAGGGACACCAATAACGGCAACGATCAAGTAATATATCTTTCTCACACTGTAGATAGTTTCAGGCATTCCGGGTGTGATTCACCCTGTATTCGAGCTGCCCGCAGTCTCGCTGAAGAAACTCTGAGCTGATGAATCTCCACGGTCATCCATTTATACTCACTCTAGCACGCTGAGTATTCAATTGTACACAAGGCTGACGTGTTTTCCAACAGCTGGGGTAAAAATAAACATGATTTCATTCAGGTAAAATCCCAAGTATGATGAGGTATGGAGAGCTTCACACGAAATTGCAAAATCCCAAAGACGAAGAAATGCTGAATCGAGAATTCAGTGAATGCTGCCGTGAAAGTCTCTCAGTCTCACCTCTCGGTTTCATGATTCTTATTGTTGATCTTGTCCATTCCCAGACTCCATAGACTTTGTCTCGATTATAGATCCGCTCTGGGAAATTGTCTCAGTTATCGATCTTTCAATAGAAATATAAAAAAATATATGTTGTTTGTATGCTCCTGTAATATAGTGAGGAGCCTTGAAGTGATACCGCATCCAGACTTACGAAGATAATGAACGCACGAAAACCGTTAATCACAATAATCACAACACATACAACATGCTGAAAGAACTGAACGATTCAGCCAATATCTATGGAGATGAATAAACTGTCGACGTTTCCTACAGACATGCCTTCTTCAAGTTAATTAACACTGTGTCGAGTCCCTCAGCTCCAACAACAAAAAGCAGAATTTCCCAGTGGCCAACCATTTCAATTCCAATCCCCATTCCCAGTCCGAAATGTCGGCCCATTGTCTCCTTTTCTGCCACATTAGCACCCTCAGGTTGGAGGAGTAACCTGCATATATATTCCCTCTGTGGAGCCTCCAATCTTATGACATGAACAGAGACATCTCGGCTCTCCGGTGTTTTCCCTCACCCCTTTCCCTCTTATTCATTTCACCACATGGCGCCCTAGTCTTCTCTTCACCTGCCTATCACCGCCCTCCGGTCCGCTGCTACCTCCCTTTCTCTCGTGATCCACTCTATCCTATCAGATTCCTTCTTGTCCAGCTCTTTACGTTGTCCCATTATCACCCCTAGCCACACATCACCCCCCTATCCGACGCATCTGACTTCAGCTTCTACCTTCCCGTTTGTGCTCTTCCCGGCTCCACCCAACTTTCTTATTTTGGCGTCTTCCCTCGTTTTATTCCATCTTGAAACGTCAAATGTTTATTCATTTTGATTCATGCTCCCTGAGCTGATGAATTCCTCCAGCATTTTGTGTGAGCATAAAACTGATTGTAGTCTGTCACGTGATAAACCAGGTGCACTCAAAGTTTGCATCGATAAGAAGTAAATAATTCCATTGGTGCAACTACTTAAACTGTCAGAGTCTCTGCATTCATTACATTTGTACCAACACTGACAATTGTTTTGCAGATGCACTGAATTGGTAGTGTTGTTAACAGCATCTAGAGGTTAACCTTTAAGGTACCCTGTGTAAGGACTTTCAAGTCCCTTTGAATCTCTGCATTTTGAATACTCTCCTGATCTAAACAATAGCCTTCCTGTTTATTTCTTCCACTAAAGTGCATCACCATGCAATTCTCAAAATGTTATTTAAGTTGACACTTCTTTGCCATTCCATTAAACTATCCAAGTCTCCCTGTAGGCTCTGTGTTTCCTCAACACGACACACTCCTCCACCTTTGTATCATCAGCGGATTCAGCCACAAATTCAATAATCCCATAGTCCAAATTATTGATATACATTGTAAAACGGGGTCCCAATACCAACCTCTGTGGAATTCCACTGGTAATCGGTAGCCAGCCAGCATAGTATCCCTTTGTTTACTGCCAACCACCTAATGCCCCACCCGTGCTAATAACTCCCCTGTAATTCTATGAGCTCTTATCTTGGTAAGCAGAATCATTTGCGGAACCTTGTCAAAGACCTTCTGAAAATCCAAGTGCACCACATCTACTGCATCTCCTTAGTCTACCTTGCTCGTAATTTACTCCAAAAAGTGCAGTAGGTTAGTCAGGCAGGATTTTCCCTTCAGGAAACCGTGCTGACTTCAGCCTATCTTGTATGACGCCCCGGGATGTAATCTCATCCCTAAAAATCGATTCAAACAACTTCTCAACCACTAATGTCAGGCTAACAGGTCTATAGATTCCTTTCTGCTGTCTCCACCCTTCTTAAATAGTGGCATAATATTTGCAATTTTCAAGTACAATGTCACAATCTACCGATTCTTGAACGAACATTGTTAATGCCTCCCCAATCTCTCCAGCTATTGCATTCAGAACCCGAGGGTGCATTCTATCAGTTCGAGGAGATTTATTCACAGTCAGACCATTAAGCTTCCTGAGCACCTTCTCAGTCGTAATTTTCACTGCACAAACTTCACTTCTCACACACTCCTTCAGGTCTGTTACACTGTAGATGACTTCCACTGTGAAGACTGATGCAAAATACGCATTCGGTTCCTCTGCCATCTCTGCGACTCTCATTACAATATCTCCAGTGTCATTTTCTATTTGTGCTATACCTATCCTCAACTCTATTATTCTATTGTTGGAAGAACGTTTTGGTATCTTCTTTGATATTAGTCGCCGGCTTCCTTAAATAATTCATCGTTTCCTTCCTAAAAACCTTCTTAGTTTGCATCTGTAAGTTTTTAGAAGCTTCCCAATCGTCTATATTCCACGAGATTTGCCTTACTTATTTGCCCTCTCTTTTGCTTTTATTTTAGCTCTGAATTCCCTTGTCAGCCACAGTAGAGTCCGTCTTCCATTCAAAAATGTATTTTTTTCGAATATATCTGACTTATACTTACCGCATTTTTTCACGGAAACTGCAGCCTTTGCTGCTCTGCTGTCATTACTTTATTCCACTGAAATACCGACACATAAATAGTTTGTTACTCCTTCTCAAATTTCAAGGTGAACTCGATCCTATTGTGATAACTGTTTCCTAATGGTTCCTTACCTTAAGCTCTCTTATCACTTCAGGATCATTGCACAACACCTAATTAGCACAGCCGATCTCCTAGTAGATTCAACTGTTCTAAAAAGCCATCCCTTAGACATTCTACAGACTCTCTCTTTTCAGGTCCAGTATTGGCCTGGTTTTCCCAATCCACTTTCATGTTAAAATACATGAGGATTATCGTGACATTGCCCTTCTGACACACCTTTTCTATCTCCTATTGTAATTTTTAATCCACATCCCGGCTGCTGTTTGGAGGCCTGTATACAACTTCCATTAGGATACTTTTACCCTTTCCATTTCTTAACTCAACCTATAGAGACGCTACACCTTCCGATCCTATGTCATCCCTTTCTAATGATTTAACATAATTTCTTATACACAGGCTACACCACCCCGCCTACTAACCTATCATTCCGATACACCTTATATCCTTGAGCGCTCAGCTCTCAACGGTAGCCATCATTTAGCCAAGTTTCAGAGATGGCCACATCGTCATACTTGCCAACCTGTAGCTGAATTTCAAGATCGTCCATTTTATTTCTTATTTCGTCCATTCAAATGCAACACTTTCAGTACAGTATTTGTTGCTTTCTGATTTGACTGCACCACGCTTCTATAACACTGTAACTCATCGCAGTGACTGTGATTAAGCCTCATCTCCTGCCTTTCCTTTCCATCATCTCTGTTGCACGCTATCTCAGCTTTTCAGTATTCGAGAGCCTCCCTCAGTTTTTGTTCTGAACGGTATCGGATACAGTCCCAGAGATATCTAATGCTCCTCATGTGTTAACCCTGTCAGTCTCGGAATCATTTTTATGAGCCTCCCCGGACTCTGTCCAATTCCAGCACATTTTTCTTGAAATGAGTCCTTACACTGCTCACGAGTCCCCGTGATTTAACCAATGCCTGATAGTGACTCAATATTGTATCCTTATGAATAGTCCTCTCGTAATGAATGATGACATCACATTTACATAACTTTAAAGGTGCATGGCCAGAGTGGAGAGTAGGAGAGGCGATGGGCAGTGATTTTTTTTACTGGACGGAGAAATCGATATTCGTACCTTCAGGTTGAAGCTGCGCAGGTGGAATCTGATGTGTTTCTCTTCAACCCTGAGGCTGTCAATTTGAGCAACTCCAGCCATTGCTATTCTACCATCATCCCTGATAGTGTTCTCCCAACCTCCGCAGTCCCCCTCACTCCACTAATAATGATGACTTGTTGAGCCTTTCCCATCTCAAAGTGCAGGGTGAATTCTAATCTGTTGTGATCACTGCGTTAACATGTTTCCTTTACCATAAGCTCCCTAAACAAATTTGCTTCTTTGCACAACACCCAATACAGAATTAATTTTTCAGTAGTGGGCACAATTACAAGCTGTTCTCAAAGCATCTCATTGATAATTTCTAAACTCCCTCTCTCGAGATCAAGCAACAACCTGATTCTCATAATCTACCTCCACTCATCCCGCTCATGGACTGTTTGTCCCACTCCCGTCAGGGGGTAGACTGTGCAACATCCTCACCAGAACTACCAGCCTCTGGGACAGCTACTTCTCCCAAGCAGTAAGGCCGATGAATATCTCTACCCACTAGCCCACCCTTCCATACTGCCAAACACCTCTATTTCATAAATTCCTGTCTTCGCAGGCATCCTATACGAGTGTCACTTTATGGACATACAATCAATGCGTGCACAGTATAGAAGCTGTGGATATACATTTTTACTATTGTGTTTTGTATTGCATTGGAGACGAAGTAATAATTATTTCGATCTCATTTACACTTGTCTGCTGGAAATGGAATTAAACAACCTTGAATCTTGAATAAACATTTCAGCAGACTACAGTGTCACGTTTCTGTCTCTCAGTATTATTGCAGCAGAGTGCCACCTGGTGACAATGTAGTCCACAAATCAGGGGGTCCTGTTATTGTGGCATATCACAACAAAGTGACAGTGTGGTCCACCAAAGGGACAGGTTTACGGCTATAAGGAGGGGTGTAGTGGGCTGGAAGCCAATTCTGCAAGTGGATGAAGTGCTCGATCTGTCTCTAACTGCTCTCCTCACCACTCGTCAGGGTCCCAAACAGTCCTTCCATATGAGGCATCTTTTCAACATTCTGACTGTTGGGGTCATCTACTGTTTCCAGTTTTCCTGGTGTGGCCTCCTCGACATTAGTGAGATCCGATGTACTCTGTACTCCTGCACTGACTTATGCTTAATAAATGCGGGTGGGTGGGGTGTTAAATCTCACTGAACCCATCGAATGTGGGAAGGTCTAGATAGTGTGGATGAGGAGCGGACTTTTCGTATATTGGGGGTAAGCATAAAAGAGGACACAGACTCAAAACTGAGGAGCGACCTTTTAGAGTAGTTAAGCAGGATCTTATTTATTCAGAGAGCAGTTAATCTGAGAAATTCTCTGACACCGATGGCGGCAGGGGTCAAGTCTGTGGGCACATTTAAGGCAGATGCTAATAGCTTGTTGATCAGTCAGGGCATTATAGGATCTGCCGAGGAGGCAGGTGCATGGGGTTGAGTGAGAACCACGATCAGCCATGATAGAATGGTGCAGCAGAGTTGATGGGCTGATTGGCCTAATTCTGCTCCTACGTCTTACGGTCTTATACTGCTCGTGTCTTACACAGTGAAGATGGACACAAAATGCTTATTACATACGTTGGCTATTTCTTTGCTCTATTACTAACTGGCCAGCATCATCTTCCAGCGGTACATCAACTGTTGCCTCACTTTTACTCTTTATATATCTGAACAACTTTTGATACTTGATATTATTGACTCACTTACCTTAATTTTTCATCTTGTCTCTCCTGTGTGTTTTTTTTTATTCTGTTGGTTGTGTAAAAGCTTTCCAGTCCTCTAATTTACCACGATTTTCTTGCTCTATTATGTGGCACCGCTTTTGCTTTTATCAAAAACAGGAGAAAATCTACGGATGTTGGAATACATACAATGCAAACAAACAAGGCAATAAATGCAGAAAATGCCAGGAGAAACCAGACAGAATCCAACACATTCCAGGATCCTGCAACAGTTGAACTCAATCTGATTACTTACAAAAGTACAACCAAATGGCTAATCAATGATTAGATTATATGCAACTAAAAATTGATTGGGTATGCTAATGAAACCGAAAATGTAACTGAGATAAAATTATTATAAAAAATGCTGTACACTGGAGCTCGGTGGGCTTTCGGTGATAGGTTCATTGATTGCCTCAGCCTTTGTTTGCAAATAAAGGTTTAAATTTCTCGAGTAATTGTCTGCGTCTCGTGGTCATTTCAAGTCACCACGACAAAATTGGCGTCACGAACAGGATCGGAAAGAGACCCGCGAAAAAGATTCGACGGGTAGGGGCCGCTACCCAGTTCCTCGGGAGCACTCACAGAGCTAACAGAATTACGGGTGTACCCAGAAAAAAGATGAGCACTTTTTGCGACAATTTGGACTAAAATTCTGTTGGTTTTGGGGGTCTCGGGGACTCAGAGGTGTGCAGCAACTGCCGAAGGGTCTCTCCAATCCAAAGAATCTGGCAGAATTGGGGGTTTGACAGGAGGCTCAGAGGATTGATCGAGAACACTGCAGTGGGGGTAAGTACGAATAAGGTAATAAAAAGTTGAGTAAAGAAAATTCCACATGGTGTTGGTAAGTCCCTGTGGATACCGCTTCGCACAAAGCGAAGGGCTGAATGGGCAGGGAAAGGAAAAATAGAGAAAATCCCTGTGGATACCGCTTCGTATGAAATGAAGTGCTGAACGGGCAGGGAGAGTGAAGAAAATTCCACGTGGTGTTGGTTAATCCCTGTGGATACTGAACGGGCTGAACGGGCGGGGAGAGTGAAGAGAAACTTCTGTGAGTACTGCCTTAGGTTGAGGGCTGCTTGGACAGAACGGAATAGAAGGTAAGAAGAATTTGATAATTTGCTTGAACACTGGTAGAATAAACTGTAGGGCCAGGCGTGGAGATAGGATCGGGGAGGTATTTGAACTGTGAGATTTTAAAAAAAGAAATAATACCTAAGAGAAGTAGAGAATAGCATGGCGGAAGAAAAAGGAACAGCAGTAAACATACTGTGCAAGAAATTCCAGGTAGGCAGAGGTGAGATAATTGCAATTTCAGAGAAATGGGAAAAAAGAACCAAAAACCTGCGCACGAAATGGCCAAAAGAAGGGACATTCGATGTAAGCTTGTGTGAAGAGATGGAAGCACTAATTAAAAATCATAAACCAAACGATGTCCAAGAAAAGGGAGGAAAGGAGAGAGCGGGAGATGGAAGTATTGAAACTTTTTAGGATGGAGGGAGAGAGATTGAGAAAGACTGGCAGGATATTGATAATAAACGAAAAAGACGCAAGGGAACAGGAAAAACAGTCGGGTGGGGGAGAGGAAAAAACTAACAGAAACCCGGCTTCAGCTCCACACCCGGATTTGAAAGAAGTAGAAAGACCCCCTCCCTATTATGAGCAGGGAACACCCAAGCAGTGCCCCATGATATCAGGAACAGTAAGCCTGCAGGGGGAAGTAGAGATCTGGAACCCTGAGGAGGAAAGAAGGAAATATGAGAGGGTGAGAGAGGTGCTGAGCAACGAGATAGAGGGAGAAAGGATGAGGTTGGAACAGGAAAGAAGGGAGATGGTAAGAGAAGTGGAAAGGCTACAGCAGCTGAGAGAGAGAGAAGAGGGATTATGAGGAGTATCGGTTATACTGTAGAGAGAGACAGACTAGAAGAGAACAGGGATCATCTAGACGGCAAGAACGGACTGAGTTGAGAGGAAGTTGGAGGAAGGTAGGAGACGAGAATTTGGAGGAAGCACGAGAGAGGACGGAGAGGCAGATATTGGAGATGGAAGAGGGGACTAGAGTGGAGAAGGAGCAAGGAAGAAGGTATACCCCAGGAAGGTATGAGTGGCAACCAGCAGTATTAGGGCCAGAAATAGATGAAGAACCAAGTGAGGAAGGAAGCTTGATTACATGGAACGGGGAAAAGGAAATGCTGCCATTGCTGGTAAAAGGATCAGGACAAGTACAGTATATCCCCTGGGGATCCCAAGACCTGGAAGAGCAGGAAACTACTCTGCCTAGTCTGCACGAGGGGGCAGGAAAGTGGATTAGAGTCTTCGAGCAGGAAACAACGGGATGATTGTTGGCTATGGGAGATTTGAAGGTACTGCTGATAAGTTTGATGGAAACTTCCAAGCTAAAAGAACTGATGGAAATGGCTGGCTTACAGAATGTGGACAGCCCACAGACTGATGGGGCCAATTTTGATCCAGTGAGGCAGAGGGTATGGCAGGCCCTCAGGAAGCTTTATCCACCCAGAGTGGACCCCAAAGCCTTAAATGGGGAACCACTGGGAGACACTGAAAACCCAGCAGCCTTTGTAGAAAACCAGTTGAAAAAGTGGAGACTGGAGACTGAGCAAGAGGTGGAAAATAGCTTGTTTCTGAACTCACTGTTCCGACAAAGCATTCTGGATGCAATGCCTCCACCGGTCAAGTCTAAATTGGAGGAGGTGGTTGGGCTGTCGTCGCTGACTCCACGAGCATTCAGCGATTACGTAGTCCACGTGGTGGAGAAATATCGGAGAGACAAACGAAAGCTGGCTGAGCAGCAAGAAGAGGTGCTGCGAAAGCTATTGCAAATGCAGCTTGAAGAACTGAAAAAGAAGGAAAAAGAAAAAAGCACAAAGATGCTGCCAGCCACCACCAGTGTGAGTACAGCCACTAAAGTGAATGAAGCACCACTAGATGGAGGAACCGGTCATTCTGTCAGTCAAGGGCCAGAAAACCCCATGCCACTAATGAATATTTTCGGAGGAGCATTTCCACAGATGCCCTATCAGGGACAGAGTAGATTTAAGCAACAGCCCAGACAGGACTGGAAGTCCCAAGGAGGGGGGCAGAGGAGTTGTGGGCAAAGAGCGTTAGAGAGGAGACAGGGGGAAAGAGAGGCAGAAAGATTGTGCTGGGGATGCAGCCAGCCTGGACACATGAAGGGAGACTGCCCATTTAAACCATGGCCCGTCTCGTATCAGCAGGAGCCGATGGCAAGGGAGCCACTGTTTGGCCACATGCCGGCTCCTGGGGGTCCGAGCGGACCTGTGAACCCCTATGCAAGATATTAGGGGTGCCCCGAGAACTCGAGTGGGAAGGGACATTACCCAATGGTAACGAGGGAGGCAGAGGAGGAACCTATGTTCCAGGTTATGTTAGAAGGGCAACTGACACCAATGTTGATAGATACTGGAGCCACGTACACTTGCGTAGAGCCACAGTATGCCCTTCACCTTCCCATGTCATGAAAGTTTATTAAGAAGTTAGGGTTCTCGGGGAAAACACAGTTGACAAAGTGCATGGCTTCAGTGCATTTGAGAATGGGAAATAAAGAAATTCTTTTGCCAGTACTAGTATCTAAAGGAACTCCGGTTAATTTGTTAGGCAGAGATGCTCTATTGAAACTGGAATATAAAATTAGAATGCACCAGAAATGGGTTAAGTGTGGAAAGAGCAGGGGCTCAATTGATAGTGCGAGAAGACAAGAGAGCCAATATTTTTCTGGATAGGGGACATAGAAGATCAGATCTGGGATACCTGGGGAAAGTAGAAACAGGGCGTGCAGGCCATATTACCTGAGGCTGTAGCGCCCAAATCTGAGTTACATTGCACTGTAATTTTCGTTGAGACTCAGAATAAGGAGGTAGAGAAGAGATGGAACATGAGGACAGATATTCGACAGCAACAAAAAGGGGGATGGGGTGTGCGGCTGACGAAAATGGCAATGACTGCAGGTATTGTGCTGATATGTTGTGCACTTATTCTGTGTTGTGTTCGTCCATGTCTCAAGACTTTGATAGTGCGTGCGACAGCAAAACGATTCCTGATGCTCCTGGGAATTGTTGCATCTGACCCCAGACGAGGAGAAAAACCAATGATGTACTGTTACAGTCTGCGCGACGCATCAAATGGACTGGAGGGTGTTAATGATGTGGACACTAGTCTGTAAAGGTATCTGAGTCTTTTTCCCTGTCTCAGCTACGGAGGGACAGGTTTTTGGCTCAGCAGCCTAGGGTAACAGAGAGAGATCATTTTGAGCTCCGAGTACGGAAATTGTAGATGACCCAGATTTGGGATTAAAATGCTGGACTTTATTTTGGCTTTTGTGCACGGCCTCTAGTGTTCTCTTTCTGTGTGAGACCCTGTGGGTCTCAAAGGGGGGATTATATTGAGAAATATACCTGGCATAATCACTATATATACCTGAAATATAATCACTATGTACTGGCTATTTACTATACTATGTAATCACTATGTAATCACTCCTATGTACTGAATATTACTATGTATTATTTTACTAGACACATTTTGCTATGTATTGTTTTAACTAGATACTTTGTACTCTCTTAGCTGCATACTGTGGCAATTACAGAACATCTGTTTAGCTAGCAACACTAATTAGCTGAAATGTACTCCATGTATTATACTCAGCCTTTGTTTAGTAAGAGATAACGGTGGCGGACAGGATGCTACGAGCAGAAGATGTAATGTGAGGGAGGTTAAGGGAGGCTGACTGAGAAACAACCGTGGCCAGGAATGAGGCCCCAATGCGAACTGGAGAGAAATAATGCTGGCGCACCGAGAGCTAGGCAAGAGCGATTGATTAGTTAATGTATAGATGATATGCAATTAAAAATTGATTGGCTATGCTGATGAAACCGAAAATGTAACTGAGATAAGAAATTACTATAAAGAATGCTGTACACCGGAGCTCGGTGGGCTTTCGGTGACAAGTTCATTGATTGCCTCAGCCTTTGTTTGCAAATAAAGGTTTAAACTTCTCGAAGAATTGTCTGCGTCTCCTCGTCATTTCAAGTAATCACAACATTTCCCACAGGGTAACCATGCTGTCTGTGTTTCTACTTGTCACCTCCTGGAGCTCTGACATTAATTGATTCAAAAGAGTCACTGCTGAAGTAATGCTCAAGAATTTTGATGTATTCGACTGCAATCAGCACAATATTTACCTTAGAGACAGTGTTGTTCAATTGAAATGCTTGGAGAAGTAATTGTAACTAAGAACCAGAAGGGAAGTTAGTCTGGGGGGTATAAATGAATCTGTGGAGACTGTTCCTTAGTATAAATGAGTGCCGTTTTGAATTCATCAGCTGAGAGTTTCTGTCGGAGCTTTGAATTCATGACGAGCAGAAGTCACACACTCTGTCTGAAGTGTTTATCCAGTCATCTTGTGGATAGGGAAAATTTACCATCCATTTATTTCAGTCTTTGGAATTCCCGTTAAGCGGCAGCATCAGTGCTGTTAATGGAAATTGAAGGTGAATTGCAATATTGTGATGGTTTCTGTCGCTGGTTTCCACTGTCACACATCCAGACCCAACTCTTCCGCATTTCAGGAATTGCATATGGAGTTCCTGAGCTGGATCTGAATACAATCGGCTCTACGAATTCACAGATTCCTCCAGCATCTGTGGAATTCAACGATCCAGGCAGCACTCTTTCGGCGGCTGGGCTGCATTTGCAAATATTGTGTTTAAGCACCCGCGGAGATTACATCGATTGATTGTGTGCATGTGCATGTGAGTGCTTGTTGATTTAGAATACAAACCATGGACTGGTAGTAACAATTCAGCCTATGGGTGGAATTCCATATTGTTTCACGTATCATTTTTATTTTAATAGATATGAGCTCTGTGACTGACTGTGAAGCAGTTGATCGTCAACACAAATATGAGTGGAAAATCTCCACCCCTCACTCCAATCTCCACGTCCCTTCGATATCATGTCCCAGTTGACTCGGAACGCCACGCAAGGCGGTATCAGCATATTTCCTTCGCCAGGAGAGGTAGAGAGAGTGCACACTTGGACCACTGAAGGTCCGGATGTGCAACAGGATCCCACCCGTCCCGCAAAACCCTCTGACACCTCCCGGGAAGCTTGCAACGAGCTGAACGCTCAGGACATTGTCGTCTCATCCAATTGGGCTGTAAAGTGGATCGAGGCCCCCTCGTACACAGTCCCGGGACACTCCATCTCCCTCCCCCTTAGCGGCTGCGGTAGGTCAGTGAATGGAGCGTGTGGTGTAGACAGAAAGGGAGCCGTGAGAGAAAGAGGAAGTTGCGTGAGGTGAGTGACAGAGGGCTATGAGGAAAAGGGATTCTGCTAAAGGTGGCTGAGAGGGGAAAGAAGTTGGAGAGTGGGGATGGCAGTGTAAGAGAGGATGGAAGAAAGAGGCTGAGAGAGGATGGTGTGCTGAGAAGTTGGTGAGGGGTGAAACTGTGATGGGGTAAGGAAGAAGGGGAGATGGAATAGGTTGGACGACTGCTGAGTGAGAAAGAAGAAGATGTTGAGGGAGCCACACACCCTCAGACAGTGTGTTCAGAGACGCCATTCCCTCTGTCCTCACATTAAACCTCCTATGGTCGTGTTTTTCTTGTTAATCAACGAAAACATTATTCAACACTCGAAGTTTGGTTTGGAGAAGGAAGTTGGAGGGTCAGAACGGGAGTGCGGCGTGAGCCATCTTGATATTTTTCTTATTCTCATCGGAGTTAAGAAAGGCGGGACTGCGCAGGCGTGTGACGTCGGGCAGTGAAGCGGGGAAGATTTAAAAAAGGACACAGCCTTATATAGCGAGCAACGTCGTTTCGGGCAGCGGAGTGAGCCGGGAACAGAGTGAAGGCTTAAGGGCTTGAGCTCATCGGGCTTAGGCGGAAGCGGGCAAGGCAAGGTAGGTTTAGGTTTCAGTTTTTCCTGTTATTTGAGGAAAGGGGGAATTATGAGTGTGAGGGCAGCTTGTTGTTCTCGGTGTCGGATGTGGGAGGTCCTGGAGTCTCATCGCCTCCCGGAAGTCCACATCTGTGCCAGATGCGCCGAGCTGCAGCAGCTAAGAGACCGTGTGAGGGAAATGGAGCTGCAGCTCGACGACCTTCGTCTGGTCAGGGAGAGAGAGAGGAGTTACTGGCAGGTTATCACACCGGGGCAACGGGAGGCAGACAGGTGGGTCACGGTTAGGAGGGGGGAGGGGGAAGAGTCAGGTACTAGAGAGTACCCCAGTGGCTGTACACCTTGACAATCAGAAATACTGTTTAAGTCCTATTGGAGTGGCGACAGCCTACCTGGGGGAAGCACAGTGGCCGTGCTTCCAGCACAGAGTCCGGGCCTGTATCGCAGAAGTGTAGGGAAAGGAAGAGGAATGCAATAGTAATAGGGGACTCGATAGTTAGGGGGTCAGATAGGCGATTCTGTGGACGCGATCAGGAGACTGGGATAGTAGTTTGCTTCCCTGGTGCCAGGGTTCGGGATGTTTCTGATCGTATCCAAGATATCCTGAAGAGGGAGGGTGAAGAGCCAGAGGTCGCGGTACATATAGGTACCAATGACATAGGTAGGAAAAGGGAAGAGGACCTGAACGGAGAATATAGGGAGTTAGGAAGGCAGTTGGGAAGAAGGACCGCAAAGGTAGTAATCTCGGTATTACTGCCTGTACCACGCAACAATGAGTGTAGGAATGGAATGGGGTGGAGGATAAATGCGTGCTGAGGGATTGGAGCAGGAGGCAGGGATTCAAGTTTCTGGATCATTGGGACCTCTTTTGGGGCAGGTGTGACCTGTACAAAAAGGCCGGGCTACACTTGAATCCCAGGCGGACTAATATCCTGGCGGGGAGATTTGCTTAGGCTACTGGGGAGACCTTAAACTACAAACGCTGTAGAATGGTTGGGGTGTGGGGATCAATTTGCAGAGACTAGGGGAGAGGAGGTTAGTTCACAAATACAGAAAGCTATAGACTGTGTGTGAGGGAGGATAGGCAGGTGAAAGAGAAGGGGAGGGCTCAGACTGTAGATGTAGGGGAGATGGAAGAAAAAGATAATAAAGGTGATTGCATCGTTAAGGATAAACAGAGAGGAAGAGGTGCAGAGTTACTTAAATGAATCTATTTTAATACTAGGAGCACTGTAAGAAAGGTAGATGAGCTTAGAGCATGGAGTGATACCTGGAAATATGATGTTGTAGCTATTAGGGAAACATGGTTGCAGGAAGGGTGTGATTGGCAACTACATATTCCTGGATTTCGTTGCTTCAGGTGTGATAGAATTGGAGGGACAAGAGGAGGAGGTGTTGCATTGCTCGTCCGCGAAAATATTAAAGCGGTGCTTTGGCGGGATAGATTAGAGGGATAATCTAGGGAGACTATTTGGGTGGAATTGAGGAATGGGAAAGGTGTAGTAACACGTATAAGGGTGTATTGTTGACAACCTAATGTGGAGTGAGAATTGGAGGAGCAAATTTGTCAGGAGATAGCAGATATTTGTAGTAAGCACAGAGTTGAGATTGTGGGTGATTTTAATTTTCCACACATAGACTGGGAAGCACATTCTGTAAAAGGGCTGGATGGTTTGGAATTTATAGAATGTGCGCAGGATAGTTTTTTGCAGCAATACATAGAGGTACCGACTAGAGAAGGGGCAGTGTTGAATCTCCTGTTAGGGAATGAGATAGGTCAAGAGACGTAGGTATGTGTGGGGGAGAACTTCGGGTCCAGTGAACATAATGACATTAGGTTCAATATAATTATCGAGTAGGTCTGGACACAGGGTTAAGATTTTTGATTGGAGAAAGGTTAACTTTGAGGAGATGTGAAAGCATTTTGAAGGAGTGGATTGGAAAAATTTATTTTATGGGGAGGACGTAATAGAGAAATGGAGGTCATTTAAAGGTGAAATTTTGAGGGTACAGATTCTTTATGTTCCTGTTAAGTTGAAAGGAAAGGTTAAAAGTTTGAGAGGGCCATTGTTTACAAGGGATATTGGAAACTTTGTTCGGAAAAAGTGGGAGATCTACAATAAATATAGGTAGCATGGAGTAAATGATGTGCTCAAGGAAAATAAGAATGTAAGAAGAATCTTAAGAAGGAAATAAGAAATGCTAAAAGAAGTTATCAGGTTGCTTTAGCAAGTAAGGTGAAAATAAATCCAAAGGGTTTCTACAGTTATATTAATAGCAAAAGGATTGTGAGGGATAAAACTGGTCCCTTAGAGAATCAAAGTGGACTGCTATGTGTGGACCCAAAAGTGATGGGGAAGATTTTGAACGACGTCTTTTCTTCGGTATTCACTGAGGAGAAGGATATTGAATTGTGTAAGGTAAGGGAAACAAGTAGGGTAGTTATGGAAACTATGATGATTAAAGAAGAAGAGTACTAGAGCTTTTAAACAATATAAAAGTGGTTAAGTCTCTGGTTCCTAACAGGATATTCCCTATGACCTTGCGGGAAGTTAGTGTAGAAATAGCAGGGGCTCTGACAGAAATATTTCAAATGTCATTAGAAACGGGGTGGTGCGGAAGGATTGGCGTATTTCTCATGTGGTTCCATTGTTTAAAGAAAAATGTTCTAAGAGTAAACTAGCAATTATCGGCCTGTATTTTGAAGTCAGTGGTGGGTAAATTAATCGAAAGTATTCTTGGAGAAGGTATATATAACTATCTTAATTGACAAGGTATGATGATGAGCAGTCAACATGGATTTGTGCGTGGAAGGTCATGTTTGACAAATCTTATTGAATTGTTTGAAGAGGATACTAGGAAAGTTCACAAGGGTAAAGCAGTGTCTGTTGTCTATATGGACTTCAGTAAGGCCTTTGACAAGGTTCCACATTGAAGGATAGTTAGGAGGGTTCAATCGTTAAGTATTAATATTGAAGTTGTAAAATGGATTCAACAGTGGCTGGATGGGAGATGCCAGAGAGTAGTGGTGGATAACTGTTTGTCAGGATGGAGGCCGGTGACCAGTGGTGTGCCTCAGGGATCTGTACTGTGTCCAATGTTGTTTGTCATATACATTAATGATCTGGATGATGGGTTGTAAATTGGATTAGTAAGTATGCAGATGATACTAAGATAAGTGGCGTTGTTGATAGTGAACTAGTTTTCAAAGCTTGCAGAAAGTTTTAGGCCAGTTAGAAGAGTGGGCTGAAAGACGGCAGATGGAGTTTAATGATGATAAGTGTAAGGTGCTACATTTTGGTATGAATAATCAAAATAGGACATACATGGTAAATTGTAGGGCATTGAAGAATGCAGTAGAACAGAGTGATCTAGGAATAATGGTACATAGATCACTGAAGGTGGAATCTCATGTGGATAGGCTTGTGAAGAAAGCTTTTGGTATTCTGGCCTTTATAAATCAGAGCATTGAGTTTCGCAGTTGGGATGTAATTTTAAAATTGTACAAGGCATTGGTGAGGCCAAATTTGGAGTATTGTTTACAGTTCTGGTCACCGAATTATAGGAAAGATGTCAACAAATTGGAAAGAGTACAGAGGAGATTTACTAGAATGTTACCTGGGTTTCATCACCTACGTTAAAGACAAAGTTTGAACAAGTTAGGTCTTTATTCTTTGGAGCGTAGAAGGTTGAGGGGTACTTGATCGAGCTATTTAAAATTATGAGGGCGATAGATAGATTTGACGTGGATAGGCTTTTTTTCCATTGAGAGTAGGGGAGATTCAAACAAGAGGACATGAGTTGAGAGTTAAGGGGCAAACGTGTAGGGGTAACACGAGGGGTACCTTCATTACTCAGAGAGTGGTAGCTGTGTAGAACGAGCTTCCAGTAGAAGTGGTAGAGGCAGGTTCACTTTTGTCATTTAAAAAAATAGGTTTATGGGCAGGAAAGGAATGGAGGATTATGGGCTGACTGCATGTTGCTGGGAGTAGTTGAGAGTAAGCGTTTGGCACGGACTAGAAGGGCCAAGATGTCCTGTTTCCGTGCTCCAATTGTTAATATGTTTATATGGTTTGTACGTGCTGTTCTAGTAAGAAGTACATACCATTGAAATTAAATGAAATTACAACCCAGAAACATGAAGAAATTATAACTACCCTAGGAACAGCTAACCAATGGAGGAGCATGACCATCCATGGATGACACCCCCACGATCTGAGCAGAGGAGATGTTGACAAGGAAGCGTCGAACGCATGGCTTAGAACATCAGAAGGATTTACGATGGCAATACATGAATAGATGTTTAACAGAAAAAAAACTTCAAAAATACACCATAACAAAAGACCAACAATTTGAAGATGATAAATGCAAAAATGCCAACAGAAACAAAAAACAACTGCTCATCACATGATCCTTCAGCAATTTAATTCAATCTGTTGACTTAAACAGGTACAGCCAAGTGACGAACATCATTCTCTAAAACCTTGCATTAAATCACAAGCTCATGAAAAAGATAACAGCCATTACTATAAATACAATCGTAATAAAGTTGTAAAGGCATATTCCTCGAATTATATCTGTTATCCATCTATTATTAAAGATAGGACAATGCATAATATCCGTCCAGATATAAATTTACATGATAAATATGCATTTACAACATACCTAGCGGAATCACCGTACGAAACACACAGAATATTCTGTAATCAGCACGTGAAAAACAACAGAAATCTGCTGAAAGAATAAATTGAAAGAGTCTGGTAGACGAATAGAATACACTGTATATTTTCCCATCTTTAATATCGACAACTGGTTTCATTCCATAGTCAATCCATGAGAACCAGACAGACGTGATAATATTTATCTAAATCTATAGAAAGCCGGAAAGTGGAACCCAACCAGAATAGTCCGAGAGTTGCCTGCAATTCAGAAATGAGCGTGCTTGCCTATGTCCACACGTCATGTTTTACCAGTTTTACCTGACAGAAGAAAACAAAAATATTGATAATCATGAGACTGTATGGAGTGTCTTTTGAGGAGATGCAAGTAGTTTGCTCCGATAGCAATTTATTAGAAAGCAGGAAGTGGGATTAC
This sequence comes from Hemitrygon akajei, assembly GCF_048418815.1. Taxonomy (NCBI): domain Eukaryota; kingdom Metazoa; phylum Chordata; class Chondrichthyes; order Myliobatiformes; family Dasyatidae; genus Hemitrygon; species Hemitrygon akajei. The sequence goes on along the minus strand of NW_027332049.1, from coordinate 983,776 downwards.
ACTGTTTGTTCCTTGAAGCAGGGTAGGCATTGGGGTTTTCCATGGACCAATGTTTGCACAACAAAATGCACGAGTGTTACACATTTCTACATAACAGGTCTATCTAACGCGAAGGACGAGCAAGGTTTACTGTAAGTTCGTGTAGATGGTTGCAAAAGAGTTAAGTAATGATTGAGATACATTTCTGGAAATTTGGTCTTTAACGTCCTCAGAACCGGTCCCGCTCTATCATTATCATTATCGAAAAGAGACCTGGCGGCGGCGAGAGCGGAAATATGATGAAGAAAAGGAAATGGTAGTTGAATATAAATTGGCTGCAGGGGGAGGTCGCGGATGCGGGCGCCGACGGATCCGCACTGGTGTTGCGTAACTCCGGGGATATGCTATTTTTATTTTCGCCACTGCTACCAGGGATGATTGATAAGTTCATGACCTGGGGTAGAAGGAGTCAATTCTAGAAAACCGAGCACACTTAATTTTCCTGCGCTTACACATTTAGTCCAGCGGCCGTGGAGCTTACGGATCCCGTTTTTGTAGAAGTCGGCGTCTTGGACCTCCAGAGGTGGTCCACAACATGGGGTGTTGATAAGTTCGTGGCCTAAGGTAGAAGGGAATGAGCTATTAACTTCAAACTTTCTGCATCATCACTAAAAGAGTTGAGCTGGATGTGCGTACAATGACAGTTGTATAACTCATCTCCTTCTACCCTAGGCCACGAACTTATCAATCAACCCTACTGCGGACCACCTGCAGCTCCAAGACACTCTCGTCACATGCACGTGCAGTTCAACTCTTTGACTGATAATGCAGAAAGTTTGACGTTAATAACTCATCTCCTTTTAACTTAGGTCACGAACTTATCATTCTTCCCTCGTACTTTATCGGATATTTTGCAGTGTCAAAATAGAAAACACTATGACTGCCTCTAAGAAGGCCTTAGACATTTTGTTCTACTTTTGATCAATTGAATAATTGACATGAGCGGATATTTCATTGCGTTGGTGAACTGGGTTCTGAATTTGGACTGAGTCACCCCATAAATAAAAGTGTTTGTGCAGCAACTTAATATCAGCAGCATGTCTGAAGTGTGTTCAAGTGCATGTTCTGAATCGTTGTCTTTAGATTGTCCCAATCCAACAACAGTGTTATAAAAGACTTCGACAACATCAACCGACCACAGGATGATGAAGCTCCCGGAGATGGTGAGAAGTAAGATCACAGACCTCCTCCTGCTCTCCATCTCCGGATCAGTGCGGTTGTCCGCCTTGCTCTGACCCCTTAGCCCATTACGGACACGATTAGCCACTAAAATGTGTCTCACTGTCAGACAGTTGAATAGTAGAATTAACATGAACGGGAGTAATGGCGTTAGAACGGTGGAAAACCATCTAAATCCCACCCACCCGGGATCGGTATAGTAGCTCGGCTTTCGGATACAGTCCCAAGGTATATTATCGGTCACTTTCACAGGATCATATATAAATAAGTAGGGAACATTAATAAAACAAAGTAGTAAGCCGGTTGTTGTCAGCACTGCAGCCGCAGTTTTCCCGGTGCAATACTTTGCTTTCCGCTTCTGGCAACAGATGACGACAAACCGATCCAACGTAAAAGTGACGGTGAACCAGACAGAACAATGTGAGGCTGTCGTCGCCAGGGCAGAGATCGCGCTGCATGCGGGGGTCATATCTAGGAAAGTCCCGGGGAAGTAATAATAACTGACCCGCCACAATAGGACGCCAAATATGATAGTCAGTAGATCCGTCGTTGCCATGGCCACCAGGTAGCAAGTGGTGCAGGTGGAAAGGCCACACTTTCCCCGGGACAAGATCAAAATTGCCATTAAGTTCACTGGAGGAACAGGAAGAAGAATGAGAGAGTTAATGTCTCCGTACCGCGGGTCTCAGTGCACAGATAAGCTGGATCCTGCTCCCTCCGCCACTTCAGATTTACAATTTTTTCAGTTCATATCGAAGTTCTGCCACAGTTCGCATGCTTTCGTCTGCTCCTCGATTGCCAGTCTGTCACCCGCCCACAGGGATCACTATTTGCTCGCTTGCTTTCCAGTCTGCAAGTGTTCGATTAGGGTTCATTCACACTATGTTAAGGTATGCATTCAAAGCATTCCAATTTTCGTTTCTGTGGAACTTGCAACTACTTGCACGTTCAAACTTAAACCATCCGATTTACAAAGGAAAGACAATATCGGTTCTTTAAAACATTTGCCTCTTGGGTGGTTGCTTCAAAATACTGCAACATTATTCTAAATACTTCGATCGTTATTGTTAAGAGCGAAACCTCGCATGAACCTTAATATGGCTGACGTCCAGCGGACACCGCTGGGATGGCTCATCACTCCCATTTCACTTCACAGATAATGGAGTGTGGGAACAAATCCGGCTCCACGAAACCGCACATTGACCCTTATTGGAAATGTTCAAAACTCCCAATGATTGGGAGTCCAACACACAGGTGGTGCCGACCGCTCTCTCCTAAATCTCACCGAGAATTTTGCCCTCGTCCTCTTCAAACTTGCACTAATGCACTAAAAATACGTTCTGCCATTTATATGGAATAACAGCAAGAAATCGGTTAATGTGCTGAAAGCGTTGTTTTATCGCTTGCTCTGAGAATATTTTGCATTGATATATCAAATCTGTCTGCTATGAATCGATAAAATTAATTCATCTCCGCGATCTTTCAATCTACATCTGTTTCAACTGCTGGCTTATTTTAAGCCGCAGTTAGTATAAACTAACTAAACACAGATTTTTGTCACAATGTCAGCAACAACTTCACTGATACATCGGCATCACATAACTGAAGGAGTACCAACACCACGCACACAAAACATCAAATGTTTGCTCCCCTAATTTCTTACCAGGAACACCAATAACGGCGATGATCATGTAATATATCTTTTGCACACGGTAAAATGTTTCAAGCATGTTGTATGAGTTCAGCCTGTATTCCAGCTACTCGCGATCTCGCTGAAGAAACTCACAGCTGATGAATCTCCAAAGACATTAATTTATATTCTGTTCAGCACAGTGAATAGTCAATACGGCACAACGCTGACGTGTCTTCCAACAGAACGGGTAAAAATAAACATGATACAATTTAAGTCAAATCCCAAATGTAATGTGGTATGGATAGAGAAGAAATTGCAAAATCTCAAAAACGAATAAAAAAATGACGATCGAAGATGACAACGACTGTTATCACGGAACACTCTCAGACCCACTTCTCGATTTCATGATTGCTATTGTTGATCTATCCTTTCCTCGGTTCCATGGACTTGGTCATCATAGATCGATGCTGCAATGTCACTGAGCTGCTCTGTTTAATTCTAGGGATTGTCTCTGTAATGGATTTTCCAATATACAGATATAAAACTGTTGTTTTCGCATTCCTGTGATATACTGAGTTTATATTCTCTCCACAAGAAGTGGTGGAACCCTCAGGGTCGACTATCGGCCTTAATCTACTCCGGTCCGGTCACACTTGAGAAATCTGTTTGGGTTGTGCTTCGTGAGGTTCCCCTGTGACAAATCAGTACCACAAAATAACAAACAGTACAAAATATGCAATAAAACGACTGAGCTTTATAATTCTTAGTTGGACTGCAGGTTTAGTAAAAAAAAAAGACCCGTTTTCCTGAAACAGTCTGATGTGCACATTGGAGCTCACTGCTTTCCAGTCTACTTGTTCTCCCTAGATTTCCCAAGTGTCTCATGCACTCCCGACCTCATTCCAAGTACATTCCGTCCTGCAGTCTACTTCTTCCCCGTTCTGGCATCTTCTCTCTCCATCTTGCACCGAACTACAGCCCGCCAAGACTTCTCGCCTGGACATAAGAAAGGGAAACACTCCCATTATTGGCCAGTGCACCTTGCAAAACACCCGTTATCTCTAGTCATATGCCAAACACGGCGCTACAGAGAAACCATTAAGCTAGGAGTGAAACCTTTCCCAAGTAGTTACACTCTCGCCCTACCAAATGTAGTCATACCCTCATAACTTTGAGAATTTGTCAACCCATCCTGCAAAACACAATGTCCAGCCCAGCTGTAAAAGGCACTGACATAGCTTCCTAAAACGGTATGGATAACGCTCTGTTTCCCCGGTGCTACACAGACCAGTTTCTTCTGATACTGTGAGACCTCTGTACCCCCTCGTCTACCTCTTCATGCTCCAGTGTACTCGGCCAGGCCTCCCCTGGCCTATCACTCCTGCCCTCCCGCAACCCAGGCTGTCCACAGATAGCTGTCCTCAACCGCGCCCTCCCCCCCCCCCTTTCACCTGTCGGAGGGAGAACGGCGGGGAGTTTCTTACTCAATCAATGGGAAGTTTGCAAAATGCAGCAGATACAAAACTCTTCAGCTCCTCATCCTCCTAATTATTATCCCTCTCTGGGGTGAGGACCACCAGAACCTTTCCTGCTGTTGGACCTGCTGTCGCCCCATATTGGCGCAGAGTCCTGTCACTAGGGGTAAACACCAGGTCATGTTCTGGGTTAACCAGCACCTTTTTTTCCAGAGGCAGAAGGCAATTCCGATGGAAAACATTGGCATTCCCATACCTATCCTTTGGTTTCACACGGAAAACTGGTGGGTTTGTCATCTGACTCTCCACCACATAAGGCATGGCCGCACAACGGTCAGCCAACTTATGTGTCCCAGGTAGGTCCAAATTCCTTATGAGGACTTGGTGATGATCAAAATCAAAACAAACCAAAACGCTGTTCCCTCCTACTTTCAATGTCAATGTCAATATCCCCTGATTTCCTTACATCCATGAATCTATCGAAAAGTCTCCAAAGAGCCTCTATTGTATTTGCTTCTAACACTATAGCAGGGAGCGGATTCCAGGTACCCGTCAGGAGCAAGCTTACCCTTACATCTCCTTCGGATCTATTTCCCCTCACATTCAATACCTGCTCTCATTTCATGTTCCACATTCCTCGGCATCCCATATCTCCAACAGTAACCGAAATACTGCAGTGGACCAGATTTCCAATATGCTGATTTCATTTGTTCTTCCTGATCGCCATGCTTCCGAGCATGTCTAATAATGACCGGTTGGACGTCCCGGGTTGGGGATGACGTTGAGTGCCATGAGGCGTAGCCCTCGACTTCTGGACTCCTGGCATGCTCAGCGACACATGTATGAGCATAATCTCAGATTCCATTCCCCGTCTGGGACGGCCATAGTGAGGGAAACAATTTATCCATAACCTTTTGACCACGATGGTGCCCCTATGATTCTTTGTAGAGAAGGCTTGAGCATATCTGGTGTAGAGATCAGTAACAACCAAGACATTCGCCGTTTTCCTAGAATCAAGTTCTATAGAGAGGAAATCAGTACCTAACCAGTCGAGTGGCCCTACACTCTGGAAATGTAATAAAGGAGTGTCCCTCCTCTCCCGAATGCTTCGAGTGCACGATCTAAACACCTCCAACTCTGGCTTCATTCGGCGCAAGCAGAACCGATCTTCGACCAATCCACAGGTCTTGTGAAACCCCAAATGACCTGAATCACCATGAATTAACTTCTGCACGATCGTCCGAGATTTCTCAGGTAGGACCAGCTGGGAACGCCCAGGCTTGCCTGTAGGCGACGTGGCCTGGTATAGAACCTGGGTCCTCAACTCCATTTTCTGCCATACTTTCAGCAGTGGATATATGGCCGAGTATTTCATCTTTCCAGCTTGGGCCATATCCCTTTCCGTAAGAGCTGACGAAACGGTACCGATACAAGGGTCATCTCGCTGACCGGTGGCCACTTACCCTAGAAAAACTCAGGCAAATGCCTTGTATTCAGAGCGGTCAGCTTGCAGTAAGCATGCCGAATGGCACAACCAGATACTCCCAAATAATCCACCGATCGATTCTCCCTTACCTTGTCTCGGAATCCCGGTGATGGAAAACCGGCAGACTGCTTTAGCTCCAAGTGCAGGGACACTGTCCCACTCTCCGTCCATTTCCAGCCCTTCATGCGCCAGTTGGATCAATGCGTCAATATCAATGTTCCTGTTCCGCGCACGTCACTTCAGGATGAAATCATAGACCGATAGCGCCGCCAAACGAACTTGGCCTGTGGCATCGATTTTCGCCGAGAACAGGATGTGACAATATATTGTTGCCCGTCCTCACCTGGAACATGGCAGCAGACAGATTCTCAGATAATTTCTCTACCACATACCATTTCAATGCCAGGAGCTCCAATTTGTCCGTGAGGTGGTTTCATTCGGTATATGGCAAACTCTAGCTGACGAAAGTGCTTGGTCTCCAGCCTTTGTCCTGATGCTGATACAGATCGCCCCCTAAGCCCTCACTGCTTTCGTCTGTATGTAACACATACGGCAAAGAAAAATAAACTCAGGAGCTTTTAGCAACAGCTCCTTCAGCAACTGAACGACCTCTTCACCTTTTGCATCCCATCTTGTTCCAAAAGGATCCAAAAGGTCAAGATAATATTTACCATCTACTCCTTCCGTTCTCCTCTTTTTTTTTTCTTTCCCGAGAGAGGCATCGAAATTTGACTCACTTTAGGGTTGTCTTTCACGAAGCTCCGATAGTACACGAAGAATCCATGGGACTGGCGTAGGGTGCTCGCATTCTTGGGCCTTTGTCATGTGGTCACTATTTCGATCGGTTGAGGGATCCGTTACAACTCCAACCCGTGAAACCATATGTCAAATATAGTGGACATACTTTTTGTCGAACTGACGCGTGTACCGTTTTAACACTTCAGCTTTCAGTAGCCTCGCCTTTGCTCTTCCAGTGTGGACCCGAACACAATGACATCATTTAGGTACAGCAATACCCCAAGCAAGTTAATGTCTCCAGCAGTTTTCCCGATGACACGCTGCAAAATATCCGGGCAACTTGATATACTCTTGCGGCACACTTTCAAACTAAACAAGTCGAGATATGAATGCTGTCCTCTCCTTGGCAGCCTCACTCATGGATATCTGATAATACCCAATCCTTAGAAACTGAACACCTTCGCTCCACTCAGACAGGCCAGTGAATTCCCGGTCGACGATACACTTGTGCGTTGGTCTACCGTCCGATTCTGAAAATACAGTCGTACCATCCCATCCTTCGCCCTCACGACCAGAACAAGTAACGCAGAGGGACTGCTGGACCCAATGATAGTCCCATAATCCCATTTTCCGCAGATGCTGCCGATATTCATTTATCTAGTCGGCTGCTAGTCGCCGAGACCTTTCTCTGGCACTGTCACTCGGATGGTGTGGCGAGTATTCTTGGGACAGCCCATATAAACCCGTCAGTATAAAACAAAACACTCTCAAACTTCAACATTTTCCTTTTCAATCCTCTCTTTCAACCTCCAGGAACCGGTGAGTCATTGAATTTGAATGGCTTGGCTTTCAGATTTATATTTCCAGGAGATTGCTTCTTGTCTTACCGAACAACTGGGTACTTCTCCGAGGTGTTCTTAGCAATCACTGTCACCTTGTTTGACTTTGCAGCTGAGAATTTCCGCAGTTTGGGCCTCGACGAACTGTAACCTAACAAGTTGGCATAAATTCCATCGTTCGGAAGGGGTAGTCCGCAGTTTGGCTCTACGAATCAGTCACGAAAAGTCACATGTACTCCACCAGAATCCAGGCCATTCCCTCACTGGGTCTATCCGAAATTTCACGACTTTCCCGTCCATTTAAATAACTGTGTGCTCACCATACGACTGTTTCCACGTCCTACACACTCCCGGCTGAAGTGTCTCTCCTCACCACAGATGGAACAGACTATACCGGACGTTTCCAATTCCAAGGCACCTCATTCGATAGCGGCCCCGTATTTAGTGCGTCCCATCAGTGGGGTCAGCTCCTTAAAGGATTTGTCATGCTTTGTGACAGCGCCCTCCAATAACAAACGAGATACCTCAGCTCTAAAATCTGCCATGAACTCCTGTAACATCCCCGTCTATGGGGCCGAAGGCGATTTTTACCTGTGACTGTGCGCCATTGACCACTAGGTCTATCGTTAACTGATTCACTTCAGTCGTTTGGATGGCCCATCTACACCGCAAACAAAGCGGCCGTCTCTCCTGCCGAACTATAGGGAGAAACTTTCCACTCCATCCGCTAAAACATGCTCCTACTCCCAGTCATAAAGTCCATTGTCCTTCCTGTTATGCCAGAGAACCGTCACTCTCTAGCGCCTCTCGGTAGCCTGTGGAAGTAGATAAAGAGTTGTCTGCCTTTCAGGACCTCACTTGTTCAGCACACGGACATGCTTTGACTCTCTACCAGTCACTGGATTTTCAGATTATCAGAGCAGAGCCACTCATCCAGTATCTGAGAGGTCTGCTCTGTCCAGGTCTGATATTCCTCACTCCCGAGAACATCACCAAACTACCATAACTTTGACTTAGCCGGTTCAGTTGCCAGACCTGCTTCTTCGAGCAGGGAATCGCTGTCCTCCATTGGATCGAATCCAACGACCGGTTCTTTCCACGCCTTCTGTCTTCCTCTCCCCACAAACAAAAAGAAAGACCCACCACCAGAGTCAGTCAAAATCCACTTCCCCGGCTGTCTGTGGAAACTGCTTCACGTTACACTCTCCTAGGATTGAGTCTCCAAGTGCCCCGAAACCTCATTCTGAATAAGCGACTCCAACACTTACCCATCCACTAAGCTTTAGCTAACTGACCAACAATTTCCTTCCCTGCGCCTTGTGCCATGCTCCCGTCCTGAAGTGTGTAGTGAATTTTGCAATCGTCCAGTCCTCTTAGATCATGCCAGAATGAAGTGATTCCTGAAAGACCATGACTAATGCAATCACCATCTCTTCAGCAACCTCTATCAGGACTCTGGGATGAAGTCGATCTGTTACAACTGACTTATCCACCTTGAGACCTTTGAGTTTGCCTTGGAATATGTCCTTTGTAATATCAATGGAACCAGTTCCCTGAAACTAACGGTGCCTTCCACAGTGAAGACTGATGCAAATTCCCCATTCAAGTCATTAAATTCCTCATTCTTTGTCCCAAATTATTACCTCAGCAGTATCAATTTTCTGGCTTGTCCAATATCAGATCTCACACTTTTACTCTTTATATAACTGAAAAAAACATTTTCCGGTTCCTACTTCATATTATTGGCTAGTTTCCCCTCATATGTCATCTTTTCCCATCATATGGCTTTTGTAGTTACCTTTTGCTAGAGTTTAAAATATTCCCAACGATCCACATTGCCACTCATTTCTCTACCTTATATGCCTTTGCCTTGGATTTCTGCACTCCTTAACTTTTCTTGTCAACCACTGTTGCCTAATCCTGCTGCTGAGAAATTCTTAATCTGTGTTGTATATTACCAAAAAAACTTCAGCCACCACTGTGCATGCCTTCATCCTTGTCAGTATCGTCACACAATCAACCTGGACAAAGTCCTTTATCATGTCTCTGTAATCCTCTATATTCCATTGCGATATTGATGTAGGAGATTTACGCTTCTTCATCTGAAATTCATGAATTCAATCGCATTATGATCCTAGTGTTTTTTTATTGTTTTGTTTTACATTGAGCTCCCTAATAAGATCCCTAATACCCAATCCTAATCTCAGGTCGCCCTTCCCTCAGTAGGTTCAAGGACAAGTTGCTCGAAAATGCCGGGTCGTAGGCTTTCAAAAAACGCCCTTTCTGCCAGTCAGATAAAATCTAACTTTCCCAATTCCCTTGCAGATTGAAGTCCCCCATTACCATTGTGACAATACTTTTATTACATTTCTTTTCTAGCTGACTTTGCAATCTTAACCTTCAACTTGGCTACTACCGGGAGGCCATGAAGATGCCCATTATGTTATGTTTTTAGCGCTTCAGTTTCTCAACAATACCCACAAAGATTTGAAATTGTCTGACTCAATATCACGCCCCACTAAAGAAGTATTTTCATCTCTTTTCATCAGACCTATACCGTCTGCTTGTATATTTGTGTCTGTCCTTACGATACAAAGTACAAACTTTGAAGTTAAAGTCCCAGGTATGGCCTTCTTTCGGCCGCGACTCAGTGTAGCCCAAAACGTCATACCGAACAATCTCGAATTGTGCTTTGTGTTCATCTGCCTTGCTCCGTGCAACTCAATACGGTACCACAATACAGTCATCCGTTCTTCACCACTTTGAATTTTGCGTCAGTGGCACAATTAAATGCTACATTTGTACCCAGAGCAAGCAGTTAATTCAACGAGTGGAGCTATTTGCGGAAGATATAAAGTTTAGCTGTAGACTTGATAAGGGCAGAATATTAAACAAATACAAAGGTGGAATAGAGTTAATAAAATATTAAGCAGAGCAATTGTATTCAATACCATTGGTTGAATATAGATGTATTTGGTACATTAATAAGGGAAGAAAATAGGTAATAGACTGGTAACGGCATCCTTTCGAAATAAATCACTTCAAGTCCTAAGAAAATCTGCCAAACAGAGCTCAAGAGTAAACATTGAAAGAAGGCAATAAATACATTCTCCGTGGTTTGTCATTTTGTCGTGGTGGAGAAACTTGTGTGGTCCTGAGATCCCGAAAGCGATGCCGTTTGGAGCCATGCTCCTCATCGGGACACCCATGGCGGTAAGGTCGAGAGTGAGTTCCCTCACAAAGAACAATCCAACCAAGACCTCAACAGTGGAACAGGCGGACGAAGGTACTTCAAGCTCAACGGCTGTGAAGACGGATAAAAGCTGCAACAAATCCATCAGCTCGAAAATCGTGTGCTTCTTAGCGTGCAACATGAAGTACACATTAAACAAATACATGCTGAGGCGTCCTCGCTTTGTGGCCCACTTCTTCAAGTCTTTCAGCGATCGGGCGAGAGTGACGGGAGCAGGCAATCTGATGGCTGGAAGCTCCTTGTCAAGAACCGGCACCAAAGCGGTGAACACTTGCTTACTTTCAAAACCAAGATAGCACTCGTAAGCCGGTTGAGAGCCCATGAATAGATCAACGGAGCGAAGTCCGTCATTCTCGACCTCGAAGGAAAGAGCCACGACGAAATACATTCGCTACCAATATTTATGTATTCTTTTGGCATAATATCTTTATTTGAAAGCGATCTGGGGAAAAAATGTTCAAGGTAAAATTAGAACCGAAATTGCTGAATTTTCAAAACACTGTTTTCTGTCGAATGTACTTAGATTAATGGTAGGAAAATGAAGATAAATTACAGACCAAAAAAAGAGTACACAAATCAGATAAAAACTTCTACAGATATGTCTTCGTCAATGGAAACTTAACCTAGCACCGTCTGCGAGCATAAACTATTCGTATAAGAAGTAGACACCGCGATCAAATACAATGTTTTACAGCGATGACACCTGTCAAAATATGCAAATTGTGATATTGTATATCCAGAGCAGAAACAGTGGCATAACTGCTAACAATCTGCACCCACACCGTCGACCACCCACACCAACCCGCCACCAAGAAGATTTATCCCACAATTAGCCTACAATATTAAGCAGAATAATCTCCGTTTATGTAATACCAGCAATGTCCCAAATATTGTTTGATTAAATGTGATATGGTTTGTTCAAAAATAAAACAATTGGAGTGAATAATTTATTCAAACAGTTCAAGCATTTTGTCCCAAAACAGGAAGTGTAATGTCCTCTTGATTTCTTTTACATATCCTAGTATTAAATAGACTGTAACATCCCTTGAGGAGTTAAAATGTTTTACTTAATGTCACAATGACAAATATATCCACACCAGATGTTATTTCAGTGGGTTGTGATCTCGAGGACACTGATTGGTTTAAAGAGCGTTCGTTCCTTTGTTTAAGAAGTCATTCAAATAGAGAACCTGTGTCGCTGGAACACGCTAGCAAACTGGTCACAGTTACAGGTAGAAAATGGGATATCCAGCAATTTTCCTCATCTTCCGAATTTACTACCCTGTACTTGTGGTTGTCGGTTTCCCTTGAAAAGTAATGAACCTGGCTGATGTTTGCGTAGCTCGGCCCATGTATTAATCTTTCGACTTCGTATGCTCATCGTATGTTTTGTTCAGATATTCACTCCGTTGTAATATTTGAAAACTGATTTGTGAAAAAAAACTATGTTACTTAAATACCCAATCTCCTTGAAGGTTGGCCGAAGGGGCATGAAGAAGGGAATGTGTCGATTCCTGGCAGCAGTTAATTAAGTTCAATTATATTGCAAGCTTTTCCAATCTCACGGCAAATAGTGTTCATGGTTTCCTCTCATTGCAGTCTGGGGAGACGATAATTGAACTGTACTTACACATAAATGTGTTGTGTAACTCTTAGGAATTATGCACCACAGGCACCATGCAGCTGTACGGCGACTTATAAACTGCCACGACATTTTGCCAAAGATTTTCGTCACATGCGGGTGATAATTTACTTCATTCTGATTCAGATTATGAATTCCCGTCAGATACGTAACAAAGCTTTCGTTAAACTACTATTAAGATTATTTCTTCTGTTCTGCCTTGACAACTGCCACTTGTAATAGACTAATCAACGTGCATTTTTTTTGTATCTTAATTTATAGCTAACTTGCTTCTCTCTTTTAAATCTCCGTAGTTTTGTCTCTCAATTACTTATATGTTTCTATAAAAAGTAGAATAGGTTAGTGCTCTAATCAGTGTCTGCCACCATTTCCCCACCACTGACTGTGCATCCCATGGTGAAATTAATACCTTCGCGCCTATCGCATAAGATACGGCTCATTACCTTCGTCACCCGTTCTTTGTGCTTTGTTTCCATTTGTCTCACATCACTCGCTACCTTGAGGCCGTGGCCGCAGCTGATCCAGTCGTCGTTTTCATCGCTGTTATAATGCTTCAAATTAATTTTATCTATTTGTTCCCTGATTTCCTGTTCATAACTCCGGTCCGTTTTGTGATTCTTCTTCTACGGCTTGCAATGTCCGACTGTTCCGTTTGGCTCAGAGTTGTTTTCACTTTCGATCGCTACGTCGCCATCTGCTGGCAAAACCTGCGGACGCGATATTGCACCGAAAGAATAGCGACTGTGGTGGTGACGGCAGTGAGTGCAGGAAGCTGTGCGAGGGCTGGTCCATTCTAATTTGCCGTGGACCCATGGCGATAAGTCGCAGCTGCTGAACATTTTACGTCACCTTTTTGGAGAGCCTACCAGGTACTTGACGGCATTGTGCCTCCGGTCTTACCCATCTGCTTAATTCTGCTGCTTAATACATTAACTGTTCGAAGCATGTTAGCTGCTAATCGAGTTCGTCGGGAACTCCTCAAGAGTAATGAGAATAAGAAAGCCAATGATTTTGTCGTTCGCTCTATCAACCAATTTCATTTTACTTTGGACACCCAATGTCATACACACAGTGAAATGGGAGGCTGTAAATTAGTCCTACACAGACAGACAGATATTACAGCTCACCAGTCTACATCCTACAGTAGCTTGGGTACATGTTGGAGTTCATCAGTATCTGCACCAACACGTGTATCTATGGACTAACAAAGAGGAAATTCAGTGAGAAGCTGAACAATGGGTTAAATATGTCTTTACACTAAATGGGAGGTTCAGTAAATAAAATGTAAACCCCAATCATTGATGATTGAGATAACTCCTTATTTTAAACGAAGGAGGATGTTTTTTTTAAAAACAGAATATTCTGTTTTACTGATTAGTTTTAATCAGATTTATGGATTCCACGGTTCAGTACAGTATAAGACAATAAGACAAAGTAGCAGAAGTCGGCTATTCGGCCCACCGAGTCTGCTCCGCCATTTTATCATGAGATGATCCATTCTCCCATTTAGACCCACTCCCCCGCCTTCTCACCATATCTTGTGATGTCTGGCTACAAATACCTATCAATCTCTGCGTTAAATTCACAGCAAGTATTTAAGTAGGTGGCTGACTTTTCACTACGATTCGCACTGCAGAAACATTAATTCATGATTATAACTTCAATGATCACTGGAGGTGAAGAAATAGACCACACCGTTGTTAGAATCTCAGCAAGACTGTTACAGTTTTACAAACAGTAAACATACAGTAGACAAATGGTAAGAAAGTGAAAACCAAATACGCTTAAGAAACTATAACAGCCGCTCAATCACAAATTATCTGTTTCTGTCTGTGTTGGCAAGGATTTTGTGTTTATGTTTTCAGATTTTCTTTATATAATCGTTATGGAAATAACGGTGTCTAACCTAAACGCAAGCTCAGGGGTTTGGTGAGTGAGATAGAAGATATTAATTACGAATAAGCATATTAATAATTTGTTTACAGACAGTGAAATATTCCATCAAATATCGAAGTCCCCGAGTTACACAGACCGCAAATCGAAGTATTCGACAAACAGATGCTCTGCTAAGAGTGCACGTGGGCACACGGTCCCAGTGGTTCTTCAACCCTGTTCACGAACTCAGCTTGGAGAGAACAGCCTAGAGGCAAAAGAAAGAGAAGCCCAGCCTTCCACACGTGCTGTTTACATACCCTTGAAGTACCTGAAACCGGACACCGGTACCGTGGCACACAAGGCAACCGATGGGGAATAAAAAAACTACTGTAGACATGAAACGGACCAGTCGATTACCTTCACCTTAGAAGCGGCTTTCGATATATAGTGAAACTCCACGCTACAACACCTGCCCTCCCCCGCCACTTACCACAGATCCTATAGTTTTCCTGGGAATATGTCTGTGCTGGGGAGCTCAGGAGTAGTGAAGTATGAGGGTTCCGTTCCTCTTGTTTTTGAGGCAGGTGAGCGGCATGGCCATTACAGTTCCCTTATGCCGACGCATTTCGTGTTCACGAATATGGTATAATTGTGTGAATTTCCGTATGGTAATGGGTTGGGTGTCAATGTTTTCACCTGATTTTCAATTAGGGATAGAAATATTGAGCGTTGTTGTTAACTCTCTTTAGTGCCCATATTCGAACATCCAAAGGCGACGAGGAACTCTTTGGCGGAATATGCTGTCAGCACAGGCTGTATGCAATGAGAAGTATATTGAGTTACAGAGTTTGAGCATGACTCTCCTGCACATTCTGTACTTCAGGGGAAGATAGGCAAGTCGTTTAGATTGGGATTGCAGTATATTTAAACTCACCTGTTTCATATGTCTGTTTGAGACTGCAATCTCAATGCATCGAGACTGCAGAGTCTGCAGGAACTACATGGCAGACTGTTCTATCTGAGGTGAACACAAATCATTCAAAGGCATAATTCATGTCAACAAAAGACCAGGTATATATTCTTCAATAACCCACTAAAGCGGGGCAGGCCACAGATACATTTACTGCAATCAGTAGCCTCAAATAGAAAAACATGACCCTACCTTCGAAATAACTAGGGTAAGTCCCATGCATCTATCCACAAGTCTTTTCAAAGACCCTATCATATCCTCCCCCACCGCCTTTGCCAGCAACCCATTCCACGCACTTACCACTCTCTGCGTAAAACATCTCCTCTGCACCTAATACCAAGTTACTGAAACCTGTTCCCCCTTGTGGCAGTCATTCCAGCCCTGGGAAAAAGCCTCTGTCTATCCAGACAATCAATGCCTCTCATCATCTTATACACCTCTACCTGGTCACCTCTCGTCCTCCGTCACTTCAAGAAGAAAAGGCCGAGTTCACTCAAACTGTTTTCATAAGGCATACTCCCCAATTCAGGCAACGTCCTTGTAAATATCCTCTTCACCCTTTCTATAGTTTCCGCATCCTTCCTGTAGTGAGCTGATCAGAACTAAGCACATTACTCCGGCTGGGGTTTGAATAGGGTCCTCTGGAGCTCCAAAATTACCTCTCGGCTCCTAAATTCAATTCCAAGATTGATGAAGGCCAATACACCGTATGCCTTCTTAACCACAGAGTCAACCTGCGCAGCTGCTTTGTGCGTCCTATGGACTCGGACAGTAAGATCCCTCTGATCCTCCACATTGCCAAGAGTCTTATCATTAAAACCATATTCTGCCATCATATTTGACCTACTAAAATGAACCACTTCACACTTTTCTGGGTTGAACTCCAACTGCCAGTTCACTGCCCAGTTTTGCATCCCATCAATGTCCCTTGCAACCTCTGACAACCCTCTACAGTATCCGCAAAACCCCCAACATTTGTGGCATCAGCAGACTTACGAACACATTCCTCCACTTCCTCATCCAGGTCAGTTATGAAAATCACGAAAGGTAAGAGTACCAGAACAGATCACAAAGGATCACCACTAGTCACCGAAATCCATGCAGAATATGACCCATCTACAAACATTCTTTGCCTTCCGTGGGCAAGCCAGTTCCGGATCTACAAAACAATGTCTCCTTGGATCCCATGGTTCCTTACTTTATCAATAAACCTTGCATGGGGTACCTCATCAAAAGCCTCGCTGAAATCCGTACACACTACATCTACTGCTCTTAATCAATGTGTTTATTCACATCTTCAAAAAATTCAATCCGGCTCGGAAGGCACAACCAGCCCTTGACAAATCCATGCTGGCTATTCCTAATTATATTATACCTCTCCAAATGTTCATAAATCCTGCCACTCGAGATCTTCTACATCAACTCACCAACCACCGAAGTAAAACTCACTGGTCTATAATTTCCTTGGCTCTCTCTACTCCCTTTCTTGAATACCGGAACAACATCCGCAACCCTCCAATCCACCGGATCCTCTGCATTGATAATGCAAGGATTATCGCCAGAGGCTATTCAATCTCATCCCTCGCCTTCCAGAGTAACCTGGGGTACAGCTCATCCGGTCCCAGAGACTTATCCAACTTGACGCATTCCAGAAACTCCAGATATCCTCTTCCTTAATATCGAAATGCTCAAGCTTTTCAGTCCGCTTGCAAGTATTCATTAAGTAACTCTGCTATTTCCTCCGGTTCCACACGCACTTTACCTTTGTCACACTTGATAAGGCCTACTCTTTACGTCATATCCTCTTGCTGTTCACATACTTGTAGAATGCCTTGGGGTTTCCCTTAATCCTGCCCGCCAAGGCCTTCTCATGACCCCTTCTGTCTCTCCTTATTTCCTTCTTAACCGCCTTCCTGTTAGCCTTATAATCTTCTAGATCTCTAGCATTACCTAGCTCTCTGAACCTTTGGTAAGCTTTTCTATTCTTTTTGACTAGATTTACTACAGCCTTTGTACACCACAGTTCCTGTAACCTGCCATTCCTTCCATCTCTCATTTGAACGTACCTATGCAGAACTCCACACAAATATCCCCTGAATATTTGCCACGTAGCTTCCGTGTTTCCCTGAGAACATCTGTTCCCAATTTAAGCTTCCACGTTCATGCCTGATAGCCTTATAATTCCTCTTACTCCACTTAAACGCTTTTCTAACTTATCTGTTCCTATCTCTCTCCAATTCTATTGTAAAGGAGATAGAATTATGATCATTATCTTCAAAATGCTCTCCCACTGAGAGATCTGATACCTGACCAGGTACATTTCGCAATATCAAATCAATTACAGTCTCTTTTCTTGTAGGCTTATCTGCATATTGTGTCAAGACACCTTCCTGAACACACCTAACAAACTCCACCACATCTAAACTCCTTGTTCTAGGGAGATGCCAATCGATATTTGTGAAATAATAATCTACCACCACGACAACTCTGTTATTATTCCATCTTTTTAGGATCTGTTTCCCCCATCTGCTCCTCAATGTCTTTGTTACTATTGGCCGGCCTATATAATAAAAAAAAACACACGGTAGATTTATTGACCCCGTCCTGTTTCTAATCTTCACCCACAGAGACTCCGTAGACAATCCCACCATGACGTCCACCTTTTCCGCAGCCGTGACGCTATCTCTGATCAACAGTGCCACGCCCTCACATACTTTTTCATCCCTCAATATTTTTTCTGAAACATCTAAAACCTGGCATTTGAAGTATGCATTCCTGTTCCTGAGCCAGCGAAGTCTCTGTAATGGCCACCACATCGTAGTTCCAATTACTGAGCCACGCTCTAAGCTCATCCGCTTTGTTCACGATACTCTTGCGTTAAAATAAACAAGTCTCAAACCGTCGGTGACAGCACATCCCTTCTCTTTCACCTGCGTATCCTCCCTCACACACTGTCTCAAAGCTTTCTCTATTTGTGAGCTAACCACCTCTTCCGCAGTCTCTTCTGTTCGGTTCCCACCCCTCAATAATTCTAGTTTAAACTCTCTCCCAGTAGCCTTAGGGAACCTCCCTGCCAGGATATGGGATTCAAGAGCAATCTATCCTTTTTGTACAGGTCACTCCTGTCGCAAAATCCCGGAAGCCATAGATTAGTGAGTCTGAGTTCAGTGGCGCTTTGCCATAAATTTCTTAGGTGGAGATCACTCCTGATGATCCTCGCCCTTCAATAGAATTGTTAAATCACACACTTTCAGCGAACAACCTCTCTTGGATTAAAGCATAAATTGTTGCAAATTCGAACAGCATCCTTAGAAAGAACTTCACCTTTCTGATGCAGGTGGCTTTATTAACGGAGAGAAATAAAAGGGGAGCAAAAAGTGGCATAAAGGGTAATTTTCTTTTGTCTATTCCAGTAGAATATGTAAAACCGTCGATACATATTTTTTCCCAAATATTTCAAACATCGACTGATGATTGAAATATACATGACCATCTCTTCAATAGAGTGTCCAGGATTATCTAATACATGACGTTCGGATAACAGCAGTGACACGAATACATTTCTATTCAGCAGTTAGTTAGTATACGAGAGAATATGAGCATAAGATTAAATAAGACAAGATAACATAAGACTTAATTTATCCCGAAATTAATTATTGTTGCAAGGTCGCTCAGTCAGAGAGATATAATTTAAAATATGTACAGTAAAAATTAATTGTGCAAACTACCGATGTGCAATGAAACCAGAAACTTTCATAGTTAAGAGGGAGGAATTATAGATTCGTATAGCCACATGGAGAAAGGATTTCCTGTGACGTTCAGTGTGCAGCTCGATGAACCCAGTCTGCTACCAAAGGTGCTCCTCTATTTGTCAAGCATGTCAGGGAGGGGTTGTGAGTAATTGTACGTATTGTTCCGTTGCTTCTGCAGATTCCACGGCTCAAACACAACCGCAAGAGAAACCAGTTCCATACCCTTATCAGAAACAATCTTCCTTACGATTTTTTTAATCACCTGTCGTCAGCTGCTCTTACCCTTTCGCCACAGCAGACTGCAGCGTGGAATAGGATGCTGGCCAGCACTGAGTCGCAGAGCATCTGCAGCGCAGTACTGCGGACGTTGAATGACTGGAGCCTCCTCAGGACATACAGCCGGCTCTGCCCCTATCCCTTCTCGTACAGCGGCTCTGTCTTTTTAGTCCCGTTAATTGTCGAGGTGAGCCCCCTGGCACTAGAAGTCCGGAAGTATTTCCACATCTGCTCCCTTGAAGGGGATGGGAATGCAGGGTGTCCAACACCAACTTTTATTTTCTACGTGATATTGAGCAGCATGTTCTTCGGCCCATTATGCAAAGTTGTCCGCCTCTCGTCTTTATTCAGCTACCGGATCCGATCTGATACAATCCACAACGGCTGAATCTGCAGGTAACAGTACTTCAAGCTATATCTGGAAGTCCGATTTAGACGGTGAACCGGAAGGTGGACTGGGCAGTGCCCCTGTGCTGTAACACAGTAACTGATACTCAGCTCTGGAATTAAATATACTGTAGCCACCTGGACCGGTAGTCAGTAATCCAGGAAAATGGTGAAGTATCCACCTGCATCTCCGTGAGCTTACTCCCGATAAATGCAGCCCATATGGTGGTAAAACACTGCAGAAATCAACGAACATGATTCTGATCGTGCTGCCTAGCTCGTCCAGATAGGTGTAACCCCGTTGAAGCAGAAAAATAATGGCGTACTCGATTCCAATATGTGTTTAGGAGGCAAAGTGTAAGCGGTGCATTGATGGATTTGTAATGACCTGGAGGTGTGTCAGAGGCAGTCCTTCTAATGATTTCATAACATGTAAAATCGGCGCCACTGGTCTGCAGTCCCTGGGCCTGGTAGTACGTGTATTCTTGGGTTCTGCAACTCGGTAAAGTGTTTTCCATAGCACAAGCACCCTATCCAGACTGAGGCTCTGATCAAAGATGTATTGAAAGACGGCACCGAGCTGCGCAGCGCGCACATCGCGTGTCCTTGGGCTGATGCCATCCATGCCATTCCCCTTGGTTGGGTGAAGCCTGCTGTTCTCTCTCCCTACCTGTTTAGCTCTGACAGTCCATGTGTCTGAGGACATTGGTTGTGCGGTGTCCTTGGAGAGAGACGGAGGACGAGGCATGAGCTGAGGATCTGGATAGATTGTACAGGGTGAACTGAAGCCTCCTCATCAAACCTGTTAAAAAAAAATCAATTCGTTGGCCCTGTCCCGGCCCCCGTTCAATCACCTGTTCTCTGGTATTTTTGTACACTGCGATCGTTTTCGTACTAATCCACACATCCTTTGTGTTGTTCTTTTGAAGTAATTGTCTGTGAAGCATCTGGTAATTGTCAAGTTTCTGAATGATTATTATTGTGTTTTGTGCATTAATGTTTCCAAGTTACACAACATCCGCGGTGATGACATTTAGGACTGAAATAGCCCGTGAAGCGAGTCCGTCGCGTGAAGCGATTAGATTCTAATTTAAAGCCGTTCTCTCATTTTTACAAGTCCACGTGCTGCTCTGCCTTAATGATTAAGTTTCACACGGGGCGAATTCCTAGCAACATTGATGAACAGAAAAGCTTTATTCAAGCAACAGAAATCTCGTGTCTCAGACAAACCTTGCAACCCGGACATTGAACAAGTTTCACAAAGAATTGCCCATCCTTATTGAGCAACAAAATGTATTTCACAATGGCACAACGAACAAAAACAAAGTTAATTGTGTTTGTTCAGTGGGCTGTGTCTGATTGGAGTAATGAGTATCTCCCCGGATTGTCCCAGTGGATCTCCGTTCTGCTATATAAAAGCTGCATAAGTACTTTGCCAGTACGCAGGACAGTTGGAACAACTTTGACCAACTGTTCGCAGCCTCCTACAGAAGATGGCATATGCAACTATTTACGAGGTAGCTCGCATCTATTATCCGATCCTTGCAGCGGCCGGCATTCCGGGTAGGTCACTACATCGACTGTTATTTGAGTGGTTTCGTCTTCCTGTGGCTTGTGACCCTGACAGCAAACTGACCTGGCTGCTGTCTAGTCACCAATTTCACCATTTTAGTTGGTGGTAATGCCGATTTATTTATTAATTTATTTATGTGTTAGTTTATTTATTTATTTTGTTCGATTGCTAAATAAATCGTGGAATTATTGGGATGAATTTCCTCTGCCAAAGTCCACATTTACATGGTAACAATAGTTCTTATAGGGACAAATCCTTCATTGAGAGCCGCAGTAGCTCTTCCAAACTGATTTGCAGTGAATTGCGGAGGACAGGATATATCATTCACAGCACAACGAATTTCATCGCTGTCAGGCAACTACATAAAAGCGAACTAAATTTCTCTGGCATTGGCACTTTTCTTCCAAGCTAACTCAATGTGGTCACACGGTCGATGTGTCTTTTGCTCAGATACATTCCGGGTCTCTGCTCTGTTCATGATGAAACAACTGAGATGAGGACTGCGCTGGGCACGAAACAGGATCGTTCCGCTTCATTGAAAAGCCGCAGTAAAAAGGTTGTTTGGAGTGGAAGCCTTCCACAAGCAGGAAAATGCGACCAATCAACCTTGGTTCTCATGTTGGGTGATCAGAGTGTTCAGAGATACTCCGTGGCTTTATAAAGGACAATCAGAACAGTGCGAATGCAAACACAATGAAGAGGGAGAACAATTGAAGGAACAAATGATTTAGGAGGAGAAAGCAGAGTACACAGCTTCTGTGAAAAGAAAAGCAGTGATAGCGTTTGGGATCGTAATCTCTTCATCGGCACTGGTCAATCGAGAAACTTGCTTCCCAGAGATGCAAGTTTATTTTGTATCCGCATTTGGAAACACCAAGCCGACTGTATGTGAGGCTACTAAGGATTGTGTTCATCGTGTTTTCGAGAGAGAGGGTAACTCTGATTTTATTTAATAACATCAAGCACATTGCAGTTAGAGAGCGAGAGCACTGTTAGATGAATATAAGGACTGTCAAATACAGAGCTGCATCATCTGCCCCTGTCAGACGGGAGGGCATGACTGAGTGAGTGTCACGGATAGATGACGGGTCATTGCGATCAGATGGAGAATGAGACAACTCGCTGCAGAGTAGTAACCAAAGAACACTGGATGAGCGTTTCGAGAGGAAGCTGGATAGTAATAACCTTTCCGGTGTTATTTTCGGACCCATTCCATTTCTGATAATCTCAGTCTGTGGTGCCCTGACCCTTTTGAACGAAGCTGAGCAAAAACCTGAACGACAACACCTCTTCTACACCAGAAATACATCAGCCTTCAAGAATGAATACCAAATCTCTAATTTCGGGTATCTTGCACTCCCGCCTGTACCGCACCTCTCCGTCCTACTGCAGCCCGTTCACATCTAATACTGAACTCGTCGTTTGTTTGTTTATCTATCAGCACAAACTGAACAGCAGGTGGGTTGGCAGCTCTTGCAGTCTCTCTTTTTTTAATTTTGTGCTCACAGTATCTTAACCTATTGAGATCAAAGCAACTTGCTCAGAGGATCAAATTGACAGTCCATTGTATACACCAGACACAACCGCTTACTGTTACTGCACCGTAGGAATCACGGTGGCGAACACGGTCAATTTCTATTCTCTATCTCATCCCAATCCCGCTGCAACACAAAAACAGCATGTTTCACTTCATTTCCAATTTTGCTGAACGATTTATTGACTTGAAACATTAACCATTTGTTGCCCCATCTTTCTCAGGAAAAGTTGTGGGGTTTTTTGCATCTATTTTCTCTATTTCTATTCAGACGTCTGCAATATTTTCGGCAGGCCAATCCACCATGGCAGATTCCTTTCCGTTCATTACATCTCCACGTTAGGAAGCATTCGTTAAGTCAGTTATTCACATCCTGTCTTCTTAAGCGCAAGTATGCGGGTGAAGCAGGTGACGAGACGGGTATTAGCGTGGGAGCAGTGGAATCAGCATCTTTCTCATTTGTCAATCTGGTGGAAAGGATTTGTTTAAATTTCTCTAAAGTTCATCCCTGCTTTCTCTTTATATTGCAGTGAATTTAACGGCGATTGTGATCCTGTCCCGCGGAAAATGTGGACTCTCCAAATGTATCACTCGCTACCTGGTGGGAATGGCTGCGGCCGATCTCATTGTGGTTGTCATTACAGTTGTTGGGCAGAATATTAATAATCTGTACTCGTTCGCCAACTTCTTGCACATTACTCCGGTTTGCGCTCTGACGCTTGTGCTTAAAGCTGCAAGCCTGGACTGCTCTGTTTGGCTGACAGTTGCTTTCACATTCGATCGTTACATTGCTATTTGCTGTCAAAATCTTCGGAAACGATATTGTACAGAGAGAGTGGCGACCGTAGTTACAGCAACAGTGGGAGTTGTGGGTTTTGTGATATGTATCCCGTTGTACTTTGTCGTAGAGCCTCATGTAATAATTAACAATGTACCTTGGCGTTGCGTCCCCATACCTGAATACTTCACTTCATCAGCATGGGAGGCCTACGAGTTGTTTGAAAGCATCAAAACACCCTTATTACCAATTTGTTTAATCCTTCTATTCAACGCTTTAACAGCGAGGCACATTATAGCGGCAAACAGAGTCCGTAAGGGACTCCGGAGCAACACTGAAAATCAAAAAGACCCTGAGGTAGAGAGCCGGAGGAAGTCGATTATTTTGCTGTTCGCTCTGTCAGGTAATTTCGTTTTACTGTGGATGCCCTATATAATACACTCTATGAACTGGCAAGCGGTGAATTATTCCTTCACAGACAAATATTTGAATACACCGATATACATCTTTCAAGAATGTGGTGCTATGCTAATATGTCTGAGTACCTGCACCAATACTTGCATCTATGGGCTGACGCAGAGGAAGTTCAGAGAGGAGCTGAAAAATGGGATGACATATGTGCTGACATTGAATGGATTGCTATGTAAATAACAGATATACCATCACTGGATCCTGTTTGAAGTTGGAAATATTCCAGATAAGTAATTATATTCTTCAGCATTCCGTAAACCCACATATCTAGACAGATAGAATTCACACTTTGGAAGACTAAACACTATAAATAAATGGAATAAATATGATTATTTCACCAGTGAGTCAATTGTCACATTTATAACTTTGGCTCTCAACGACGTGACACATAGGGAATGGATTTTAATAAGAAAAACATCCCTGCTGGTAAAATTATACCCCGAAGATGCAATGCGATATGATCCAATTTATTATTCCACGGTGCTTTGACAGTCGTCGTCAAATCGATGTTTTATTTTAAAATTAACTTTGATAACCTCAGGGATAACTGATTTTGTAGACTCGTCTCTGCACTGCACAGCAATATTAATACCTGCATAAAATATTGTCTTATGTCAAATAGATTTGTTTACAAAACAAAATCTCTAGTTAATTAATCACTTGAAATTGAAGCTGTTTTTAGCTTTTTTTCCCATTCACTCGGGAACTTTGTTTTAATTTTTCGTGTTGTTAGATTATTTTGTTTCGTAATAAAATATTTGCTGTTTTCGTCCTCCACAACTGAGGAAGTTGCTACACCTCCCCATCAGTTCTTAACTGTCTATTATCCATGGGCAAACACCGTCATTATAAACAGATCAAACTTTGTTTACTATTCACTGTCTTAGACCTGATCAGCGGTGGTGACGAATCAGCTTCTCGTAGGGATACTTACATTCTGTCTGGTTGGTGGTACTAAAACAGCTGTTCACTCAATGTCAGAAAGATCAAGCAGCTGTTTATTGACTTCAGGAGGAGAGAACGGGAGGTCCGTGAGCCAGTCTTCATCCGGGGATTGGAACTGGAGAGTGTCAGCCCCTTTAGGTTCTCGGTGTTATCATTTGAGGGGTCTATTCAGGTCCAGCATGTGAATGCCATTACAATCAAAGGACTGTAGCCACCTCGGCCAAGTTTTCTGCTCGATTTGCCATCAGGAAGAAGGTGCAAGATTCTCAAGACCCACACGACCAAATTCAGGAGTATTAGTTAACTAAACTTCACTCTCCCGATCATTGAACTGTTCCCTCAACCTATGGACTCACTGTCAAGGACTGTTCATTTCATGTTCTCAATATTTATTGATTATTCCACACAGTTCCGTCCTCCTCGCTCTCCTCCCGATAAAGACCGCGACCTCCAATCAGCTTAGACATACAATATAGCATAAAAACTCTCCACTGATTAGTTTCCCCCTTATCGGTAGTCATAACCCAAACACACCAGACATCGAAACCCATTACAGCATTAAATAACATTACAGAGAAGCCATTCATTATAACAATACAGAGAAGCCATTTTCTTAGCCTGAACAGTTAACACCACTCTTACTCATACTGAGAGTCCTACCAACACGCCCCCCCACCAAATGTAGTCATGCCCTCATGACGCTCAGATAATTTTCCAACCCTCCTGCAAAACACAAAGACCCACCCAAGTGCAGAAAGCAGTGACATAACTCCCCCAAACAGTGGTGATCACACGCTTTTCCCCGGGGGCTACATAGGCCAACCAATCTGGGCGGCAGCTACTTCACTGAGACCGGCGCATTCCCTCTTCTAACTCCTCCACCTCGGACACTACTGAAGACTCATGGAAACTATGAAGCGAACACTGCTCCGAGTGGTCACCCAAACACCTCTGCACCTCGAAACCCTCTATCTCGTGCTCGGGCCCACATCCTCCCCACCAACACCCTGTGGTACACCCGACAGCCCATCACTCGTCCTCCTACCCCGTCTAACCCAGTGGGGCAAGGACCACCACGACGGCATCAGCGAACGGCGGCATGTACCAATCATCCTCCGATTCAGTATCCCTTGCAGAGGCTGGGCTCCCGGTGTGGGCTCTTCCTCCGCCTTGCGTGGACGCAAAGTCCTGGTATGAGGTTCAGCCGGCACTTCGGGCTCCCGCTGTACTTGTACATTTTGCCCCAGAGGCAACAAACGATTCCGGTGGAGAATCTTGACGGGCCCTTACCCATCCTGGGACGCACTCGGAATACTGGTAAATTCGGTAACTGACGCTCCACCACATAGGCGTGAACGAGCAGCGATCAGCCGGTTTGTGCTTCCCAAGCAATCACAGATTCCTTACGAGGACTCGGTCTCCCAGCAGGAGCTGGGAGAACTTCACTTTCTGGTCATACCTCTTCTTATTTCCCCGATTCTGTTTGGCGGCCGCCTCCCCAGCCAGCTCATAAGCCCTTTGCAGCTCCTTCTTCATATCAGACACATACTTCAAGTAAAACTGCGGCGATACTTCATCCGCGTCCATCCCGAAACAGAGGTAAATGGGCAACCTTGCCTCGCGCCCGAACGTCAGATAATAGGTCGTCATTGCTTAAACAGTTGTAGCAGTGATCCAGATGTTCAATCTGTTGACTCCATTGACTCTTTTTTTCTGATTTCCAGAGTCCCGAGCATTTCTTGCAGGGTCCGATTAAACCTGTCTGGCTGGGGGTCGCCCTGTGGATGATACGGGGTTGTTCTCGATTTCTCAACTCCCAGCATATCCAGAAACTCATAGATGAGCTTACTCTCGAAGTCCCGTCCCTGATCATTATGTATCCGTCGGGGGAGGCCATAATGCACGAAATTCTTCTCCCAAAATCCATCTTGCCGCTGTAGTCGTTCTCTGATCCTTGGTGGGGAACGCTTGAGCATACCTGTTGTAATGGTCCATACACACCAAATCTAAAGGCCCTGCACTCTGCAAGTGCGACAAAGGAGCAGCTGCACAGGTAGTGTCTTCCGGCGTTTGCAACGTATGCAGAACTTGCAGTACTCGTCGACCCCCGACTTCATTCTGGGGCAATAAAACCGTTCCTTGAGCAACCCGTAGATCTTCTCCACCCCCAGGTGTCCAGAGTCATCATGCAGCGACTTCGTCACAATCCTCCGACAGTTCTCAGACAGGACCAGCTGCCCACGCCGAGGGCGGTCCGGGGGTGACGTTACCCGGTAAGACGTGTAGTTCTTCAACCTCAACCGAGGCCATTCTCTCAGTAACAGAGACACTGAGCCGTGTTGTTTCTTCTCCACCCAGGCCACGTCCCCCTTCTCCACTGCTTTTCAAATAGTAACAATGCCAGGGCCATCTCGCAGAGCATCTGCCACTTCCCCAGGACTTAACTCTGGCAGCTGCGGCTTCTCAGAGCAGTCATGTCACAATAAATCAAGGGTACGGCGTCAATGGACGCCCCGAATGGGTCCACTGCACGACCCGGCCTCTCCTTTTCCTCAGCCTGTACGATGAAAGCAAAGTGACACGTGGCTTTCACCCCAGATGCAGGACCGCTCTCCCACTCGTCGTCCCTCTCCAGGTCCTCATGCTTCGGTCGGGACAGAGCGTCCGCATCGACATTCCGGCTCCCCAGCTGGTTCTTCAGGCTAAAATCTTATACAGACGGGGCGGCCACTCACCAATAACCGGTGGCGTGCAGTTTTACCGAGGTCAGGATGTAGGTTAGTGGGTTGTCGTTTTCCGTCTGCACCTCAGACTTGGCCCCGTAGAGATAGTCACTCAGCTTATCAACCGCCGCCCATTTAAACGCCAGAAACTCCAACATGTGGGTGGGATAGTTCCTCTCGGAGGGTGACAAAATCCGGCTGACAAACGCTACCGGCTTCATTCCGGTGCCCTGATGCTGATACCGGACGGCTCCCAACCCCTGAGGGTTGGCATCTGTGTGTAGCACGTAGAGTAATCGGTGGTCTGCAAAACCCAACACCGGGGCCAGAGTCAACATCAGCGACTGAAAAGTCTCGTCACATTCGTCATTGTAATTCTGTCCGAAGGGCTCCGACCCGTTCAAATACACTCCAAATTTCTGTCCTCTCCTCTCTTTCCCTTTCTGTCCCAGAGGAGGGTAGCCACGCAGGAGCTGCGTTCAAGGAATGACTCACCATGGCGTAGCCCTTCACGAATCTTCGGCAATATCCACAGAACCCCAAGAAGGAGCGTAGATCGCTCACCGACTGGGGCCTCGGCCAGTCGTCACCGCTTCTATCTTAGCCGGGTCTGTAGCTACCCCAATCCGTGAGATTATGTGTACAACATAGCTAGCAGACGTCTGGCAGAACTGGGACTTGTCCAGAGAACGTTTTAACCCTTTATTTTTCAGACGGTTTCCTACATTCATTACCGCCGCTTCGCGCTTTTCCAAGGTGGATCCAAACACTATCAGGTCATGCAAGTATACCAGTACTTCAAGTAAGTTCATATCCCCCATGGTCTTCTCCATGACCTTCGGAAAGGTGGTAGGGTTCCCCGATATGCCCCGATATGCCCGATATTCCTTTCGAACTGAAAAAATCCCAGAGGGCATGTGATTGCCGTCTTCTCCTTATCGGCCTCACTCATCGGGATCTGGTAAAATCTACTCCTCAAATCCAGCACGCTAAACCAGTTCGCCCGATTCAGACAGGCCAGCGCCTGTTCAGGGTCCTATAGTCCACACACATGCGAATCTTCCGATTTTTCTTCCGGGCCACGACTATTGGTGACGCAAAGGGGCTTCGGGACTCCGTGATGATCCCAGCTCCCTTCAACTTACACAAATGCTGCCGTCACCGGGATTAAATGCCCCAGGGGCATCCCTTGCTTAAAAGTGAAGCCCCTTTTCGTGGTGATCCTGACGATAACTACCATCCTGCGTGCCTGTGCCACTGAGGGCTTCTGCAACGCGTGTCCCACCAACACCTCAGCCGGGAATCTCCATTCCCCGTCGAGATCTTCCGGGGTGTCCACTAACAGGGCATCGCCCTCAGGCACTCCGGAGAATCTGGGTTTCCCCATTACTCTCGCTACTTCACCGGGTCTTACCATCCGGAGGTTCGACTGGGCACATCACAAAGTTCCTCTTTCATATTCCGTATCCTGCCCAGTAGGGCCACACAATTCCTTAAAAGCAGCTTGAAACACAAGGTGCGCAAAAAATACCTTACTCTCCTTCTCCTTGCGGGCCCCAAGGAGTCTATGCATCAGTCTCCCCACCAGAATTGACACACCCGTCTCCTCTGGGTCCGGGCAAACCAGCACCACGGGCTCATGGGCCGCAGACACTCAAAGAACTCCAGCTGCACTGACAAATAACCGTCGGACGAGTCGTCACCAGTGCTGATACCCAAATTTCCAGTGCGCTGAATGGTGTCAAGGGCAAATACTGCAAATACTGATCGTAGAACGACCGGTACAGTAACGTGACCTGCGACCCAGTGTCGAGTATGGCCTTTGCTTCTTTTCTCTCAATCCGTATCAAGACGCTAGACTGGGTCACACCAATCCTTCTGTGATAGGGTGTTTTCCTCTCGGGAATGCCGTAGCAAATTGCTGGGAACGTGTTTACCCAGAAACTCCAGGCCTTTTCCTCACTGGGTCTCCTCTAGGTTTACCGACCCCTCTTCCACTTGAGACACCCGTGAGCTCGATCTCCGGGAGGTTCCCTGCCGTCAGCATTCCCGCCTGAAGTGCACCTCTTCCCCACAGTTATAGCACACACTTCGCTCCGTTGTGCAGTCCGTCGCTTCGGGAGGGTCCCTCTCTGCTAGCCCCTCACGCGGAGGGACCCCACCTGCTTTGGCCCCTTTTACTATCTCCGGCTTGGAGCTGGCCCTGGTAACTTCACTACAAGACGACATCGTACTAACGGAGCCCTCCTCCTGCTCCCTCACCTCTGTGTACAACTGAACGAAGGATGGGGGTGGGGAGTGGAACGCGTTCTATTGGTCTTCCAGAGACTCAAAGCAATGACATCGTGCCTTAGGGCGCCCTGGGATACCTGGTCTATCCTTATCCGATTCTGCTCAATGCACGAAATGACCCCCCGTCGCCTCAAATAATTTAGCCTTCTCTCTACCCGGACAAGATACTGAAAAAGCCTTCCCCCTTTCTCCTGACGCAGGTTCCGAAGGCCCCCTAAAACCTCCACCGTGCCAGTCAATATGGGAGCAGTGTAGCCTCAGATGAAGGGTGAACCAGGCTTATAATCCCGGCTTGCCTGTTGGTGCAGACATGGAGTGCGACGCGGAACCGCTACAGCGTGACTGAGCTCGGCTGAGCGCTGGCTTTGCTCGTCAGTGCTGCCTTCCTGTGTTCCAGCATTGGAATGATGGGCTGTATCACATTGGTCTATTCACTGCCACGATACTGCGCCATCGATTGTTTGGCATTGTCGCTCAGCGTCTTCAACTACATATGCCTGGTTGAGCTATTTCTTTGTATGGTTTGATTTCATTTTATTTGAATAGAATTGCCGGGGTCCAAGCAAGTGTCTTAAAGTCCTGAAGGATTAGATGCTGGGTAATGTTGCACGGCATTCTAATTTGTATTGGACTGCCGGGGTCGAAGCAGAGGTATTAAGGTCCAGAGGAATAGATGTTGCAAGTCCTTCTCTATTTATGCTATATATTTCATGTTGCATTAGGTTATAATCCCGAACCAAAAAGTACAATAATATTGTCAGTTTCGTTCCAAGATACACATACGCATCTCTTGTGAGATGCCTTGTATATAATATTTGAGTAAGGTAGCTGCTAAAAAAACTGATTCAAAATATACAGATCTGGATATTGATAGAAAGTGATTATTAACACCCAATGGAAGAAAAGAAACACATACATCAGCTCCTTGCGGTAGCCCAGTGGCAGAGTCTCCAATAGAAAATGAAAATAACCTATATGCTAAGTGTTTTGCGTGGATCTCAGTCCAGGCACCTAACAACCTCCCTGTAAAAACCCGGCCACTCAGATCTCCATTAAAATTATCCCTACTCGTCTTAACTTCATGCCCTTTCGTGCACAACATTTCAACCTTGAGAAAAAGCAATACTCTCTGTGAGTAAAATTTATAACTCATATAAATATATCTCCAACGGGAAATAAAAAACAACAACTTCCAACCTCTCGTTTCAGTACAAACGATCTAATTCTGGTAGCTTCCTCAAAAGCTCTTCTGCACACTCTCGAAATCCCGGACATCCGTTTTATAATGGGGTGACAGTAAATGAAAGTGACCACACTCGGGTTTGATAAAGTTTCATAATAACTTACAGAACGTTGAACTCAGTGCCTCGACAAATAGACTGAAGCATGTCATTTCCCTTCGTCGCCGCTCTGTAACTGCACAGCCGCTTTATGGCAACTAATGGCATGGACCCCAAGATCGCTCTGTTAATCAACACTCTACAGGATTTTAAGTACGGCACCCGAAGATGTGCGCCGCACATCTGGCACCTGTGTTTAGAGACTGTTTCAATCTCTCCCGCTCCCAGTGGAGAATACCCTCCACTTCAAAATATCCACCATTGTTCCTGTACCTAAAAAGAGAAAAGTAACATGTCTGAAAGACTGTCGTCCTGTCGCACTCGCGGCAATATGCTTTGAAATAGCTTTGAGACGCTGGTCAAGGATCACATCTGCAGCACGATACCAACCACACTGGCCCTCCTACAATCCGGCTACCAACACAACTGAACGACAGACGACGCAATAGCTACAGCGCTACCCAACGACGAGGGATGCTTATGAGAGAATGCTGTTCCTGGACTACAGTCACCATAATTCCCTCCGCTCTCGACAAGAAGCTCAGAGACGTCGACCTTTACCCTGCCTTATGTAGCTGGATCCAGAACTTCCTGTCAGATCTCCGGCAGGTGGTAAGTGTGCGCTCCCTTACCTCTTCCGCTCTCACCCTCAATACAGTTGCCCATCAGGGCTGTGTACAAAGTCCCTTCCATTTCTTTCACTATATCCAAAATTGTGCCGGCACCCATCGCTCCATTCTGTTAATTAAATTTCATTAAATACTTCATTGATTGGGATAATCTCAAATAATAATGGGGCAGACCACAGAGAGGAAGTCATGGCCCTGCCACAGTGGTGTCAACAAAAACAAGCTCTCCCTGAACGTCGCGAAATCAAAGGAGCTGGTTGTGGACTACAATGGAAATGGAGACAGGCTAATCACTATTGACACCAATGGATCTGTGCATGAGTGGGTGAACAGCTTTAGGTTCCTCGGTAGAATCATCACCGAGGATCTCACGTGGACCGTACTAACCGGCGGCGTGGTGAGAAAAGCACACCAATGACTCGCTCACGTCAGCCGTTTGACGAAGTTTCGTATGGGCTCCAAATTCAAAGAACTTTCTATATGAACACAATTGAGAGCAGACTGACTGGCTGCATCACTGCATGATATGGAAACTGTTCTTCCCTCAGGACTCTGCAGAGAGTGGTTTGTGCAACCCAGCGCATTTGTAAATGTGAATTTCCCAATTTTCAGGATATTTACAGAGACAGGAGTGTAAAAAGCGCCCGAAGGATCAGTGGAGACCCGAGTCAGCCCATCCACAAACTGTTCCAGCTGCTACCATCCTAGAAACGGTACCACAGCTTAAAGGCCAGGACCAACAGGCTTCGGTAGAGCTTCTTCCACCAGGCCATCAGACTGATTAATTCATGCTGACGCAACAGTAATTGTATGTTATATTAACTAAGCTGTTTTACATCATATTTATTATAAATTACTATAATTGCACATTGCACATTTGAACGGAGACGTAACGTAAAGATTATTACTCCTCATGTACTTGAAGAATTTAAGTAAAAAAGCCAATTCAATTCTTGCCGTAACAGTGTGCGAGCACTGTACATTTGTCCGACCAAGGTGCAACAATTAAAATTTTACCGGATTAAACTCCATCTGCCATCTATTCGCCTACAAAGTCCACTGTTTTCATTGCTATTCATCTAACCTAACCACAACACCACCAAGTTTGACTGCATAATTGCTGTCCCACCCATCTGGATTTTATTAAGGATATTTGAATATATTACAAATCACAATGATTTTTTGGAAGATCTCTTTCCTCTGAAGTGAAGGGAGAGTATGTGTAATGTGTTGGGATCCCCTTAAAATGGAGGAAATTGCAGAAAATGATGTTTTGAATGAGTATATCAATGCGATCATAGGTGAGAACATAAGGAACTCTTTACCTATTAAGGCGCCGGGCGGATGGGCCGGGAGTTTGCTTTTTCCTATTTCCTGCCCAATGCTCTCGTAATTTGTGCTGCTCTAATTTAATACTCAACCATAAGGTATGTACATTATATAGCTATCTTACAACTATTTGAACGTCAGGTACTCTGACCACTATTCCCTAACTGCTCACCCACTGAACGGCCAGTCACTATCCCAGAATTTACTCACTAATTCCAGATCCAGTACAGACCCTCCTCTTCTTGGATTATCTATATATTCATTTAAGAAACTCGCCTGGATGTGCTACAAGACTCCTCCCCAGCTAAGACATCATTAATCAGAACGCCCAGTTTTAATTAGGAAAGCTGAAGGCCCCCATGTCAAAAACCCTATTGCCCTTCCACTTCTCCTTAATCTGCCTGACTAGGTTTTCCTTAATGCCCCACTGTATGTTTTGTGATTGTAGTAAAATACGACCAGAGTGACTGCACCATTCTTTATATTATCAACGGAGACTCAGTGTCCGAGGCATCATAATGCCCCCTCTGAGAGTAGGTGTGTTGACCCTGATCAGTAAGGCAGACAACCCCAGTAATCTCCCTCTGTAACGGCCACAAAATCATATTTCGATGTCTTGAACCATTTTCCAATTTTCATTCTTTTACCAATATTATTCCGAGCATTAAACTACAGACTTTTCAATCTATCCATGCTATCGTACAAATTACTATGTTCTGGTCCTTTTTACTTGCCCGGGTATCCATTTCTTTTTCAAATTTCCTGTTAGCATTGATAGTGGATTGGGATACGAGAAGATTGTTCATGAGGCACCAACAGTTCACTCGTGGTCGTCTACACAAGCATTGATATAGCCAGCGACAAATGAGGCATATCCGTCGACGTCTGTGTCTTCCCGGTTTGTTCCATCCGTTTGAACAAATAGTTCAAATAGTCAATTCAAGATAATACTGAAGCATAGCGATTGCCCCATTAACCAGTACAGATATCTTCCTATTGACCGTTTTCAGTATTTTCAGCAGGGGTTAGTATGGTTAAATTAACATTGTGAAGATGTGGTCAGAAAGGCCAAGATCAGGTTTGTATGAACATGGTCGACTTTGTCTGTTCCTACTATGTCCATGGTGACGTGTTTCTATTTGGAAGTTTGGTACAATATTCAGTATAAGTAACGAAAATCCTAACGCAGAAAACACTTTTCAAACCACTATCCAGGAGTCTCTTTCAACTCCCTATCGAATCCGTCTGCAGCACTGTCGACGATAGCCCATTCCACGCACTCATCACTCTCTACGTAAAAGAAAAATTACCCTTGACATCTCCTCTGTATCTACTTCCAAGCACCTGAAAACGGTGCTATCTCGTATTAGCCATTTCAGCCCTGGGGAAAAGCCTCTGAATATCCACACGATCAATGCCTCTCATCATGTTATACACCTCTATCAGGTGACCCCCGCGTCCTCCGTTGCTCCAATGAGAAAAGGCCCATTTGACTCAGCCAATTCTCATAAGTCATGCACCCCATCGTGGGAACATCCTTGTAAATCTCCTCTACGCCCTTTCTATAGTTTTCACGTCCACCCTGTAATGAGGCGCCCTTAACTGAGTACAGTACACCAAGTGGGGTATGACCAGCGTCCTATGTAGCTGTAACATTACCTCTCGGCAATTAAACTCAGTCCCACGGTTGATGAAGACTAAGACACGATATGTCTTATTCACCACACAGTCAAACTGCGCAGCAGCTTTAAGGCCCAATGTACTCGAACCCCAAGATCCCTCTGATCCACCAGAAGTATTACTATTAATACTATATTCTGCCAACGTATTTGAATTGCGAATGAACCACCTGACAGTTATTTGGGTTGAACCCCATCTGCCACATTTGTCGCAATTTAGTGCGAACCTTATATGCATTTCCCTTCGATTTATGCATTCCTTATCTTTTCTTGACAGCCACTGTTGCTTAATCTTGCCAGTTGAAAAATTCTCCTTCTGTACTGTGTATCTATCCTGCTTCTTGTGAACTATTTCCAGAAACTTCAGCGACCTCTGTGCATGCCTTCATCCTTGCCAGCATCGTCACACAATCGACCTGGACTAGCTCCTATCTCATGCCTCTGTAACTCCCTCAGTTCCTTTGCAATATTGATTTATGAGACTTATGCTTCTCCCTCTCAATTTGCAGAATGAAGTTATGATCACTCTATTCGAGGGGTTCAATAAGATTAAGCTACCTAATAAGGTCTGAGTTACTACCTATACGTAATCTTGGGTAGACTTTCCCTCATCGCCGCCAGAATCCTCTTGCTATCCAGCTCCGTAAGCTCTACGCTCATGCCTCAGTAATTCAGTTTATTCCATTGCGATGCTAATACAAGTAACTTATGCATCTCCCTATCAAACTGCAGTATGAATTCAATCATATTATAATCACTGCCTCCTTAACTTTGCTTTACGTTAAGCTTTCTAATAAAATATGCCTCATTACAAAACACCACATCTAGGATATCCTTTCAAGTACAAGCTGCTCGAAACAGCCATCTCGTAGGCATTCAACAAATTCCCCCACTGGCAATAGGACAACACCTCATTTGCCAAATTCCCTTGCATGACAAAGTCCCCCATTACAATTTTGACAATATGTTTAATATTTGCCTTTTCCAGATCATTTTGTAATCTCAACCCACCATCTTGGCTACTATTTGGAGGCCTACATATGATTCCCATAATGCATTTTTAACGCTTGCAGTTTCGTAATTATACGCATAAAGATTCAACATTCTCTGTTCCAATATCACGTCTCGCTAAGAAGTCATTCCATCTCTTTCCATGCACACTACCCGCACCTCTGCATTTCTGCCTGTCCTTTCGATAAAAAATATAACCCATGATGTTAAGGTCCCAACTTGGCTTTCCTTTCAGCCGCAACTCAGGGATACCCACAAGTCCATACCGAACAATCTCTAATTGTTCCACGTGGCCGTCTACCTTTCTTTGTGCATTTCAATACAACACCTTAATATAGTCATGCTGTATTAACTTAAATCTGCAATTGTACCCAGAGCAAGGAATTAATTCAACTCGTGGAACTATTTGTAGAAGATATAAAGTTTAACTGTGCACTAGATAAGGATAGAACATTAAACAAAAATAGTGCAATAACATAGAGTTAATAACATATTAAACAGAGCAACAGTACTTAATACCTTTCGATGAATACAGAAGTATATGGGACATAAACAGTTTAAGAAAATAGATCAAAGTCTGGTAAAAGTAATCCTTTCGAAATAAATTATTTCAAGTCTTAAGAAAATCTGCCAAACAACACTCAATAGTAAACATTTAAGAAATGCAATAGATACATTCGCTACCAATATTAACATATGCTTCTGGCATTATACCTTTTTTCGAAAGCTATCTGGGGAAAATTTGCAAAGAAAAATTAGAACTGAAATTACTAAATTTAGAAAACAACATTTACAGTCGAAAACAATAAGATTAACGCTACCTAGGACAGGTCAAGGAAGATGAATAGCAGGCCAAATAATTGCATAAGTCAGATAGATACATTTTTTTAAGCGATGACTTTTACAAAGTCAAAAAGTGCAAATTGTGTTATCATATTGACTATCAAAAGCAGGAATGGTGGCAGAACTGCCGACACTCAGCACCCACCACAACCACCACCAGGAAGTCCTGTCCGACAATTAGCATGCAATATTAAACAGAACAACCTCTGTTAATGTAATATCACCAATGTCCAAATTATTGGTTAATTAAATGCAATGCGGTTTCTTCAAAAATAAAACAATCGGGGTGAATAGTTTGTTCAAACAGTTCAATTTTTTGTCCCAAAACGGGAAGTGTAATATCATTTTTTTTTCAGAAGCAGGTATTGAATTGTCTGTAATGTTCTTGAAGGGTTAAAATTTGTTACTCAATCTCACAATGAAAAATATATTGACAATTGTTCATTCAGGCCTTTGCGAAGAACCTCAGGAGGATACTAATTGGCTTAACGAGCGTTCATTGCTTTGTGCAACAACTCATTCAAATAAAAAAACCTGCGTCGTTGGAACACGGCAAACATCTGATCACAGTCACGGACAGAAAATGGGATATCCTGCAATTTTCATCATCGTCCGAATTTACTATCCTGTACTTGCGGCTGTCGGTTTCCCTGGTAAAATAACGAACCTGGTTGCTCTTTGCGTGGCTCGTCCCGTGTATTAAGTTTTCGACATCGATGCTCGTCGTATGTTTTTGTCAGATACTCACTCGATTGTACTATTTCAGAACCGTGAATTGTGAAGAAAACTATGCTACTTATATAATCATAATGGAATAATTTTCAATGCCTTTCCATTAATTTAAGTCTGATAAACGTCAGCAGATAATGGTAATTTTTATCCGAAAACAGAGAACACTTGATTGAGTAGAAAGCATAAATCGATCAGATTTCAAAGTAATGATATCGCCTGTTATAGGAAATCTGGTCCAATCGGTGCAGAGAAGTTCGCGGTTTGTCATTTGAAACCTGCCCACTGATGATTATACTCTGATTTCGGGGAGTTCCGGAAAATGTATGCTCATTATATCTTGAAGTTGGACTGAAGGGGCAGATAGAATTGAGCCTCTCGATTCCTGGCACCGCATCGATTGATTAAATTAAATGTTATTGCCATCTTTTCCAATCTCACTGTAAATAGAGTTCATGTTTTCTTTTCTCCTTCCCGTCTGGGAAGACTATAACTGAACTGTGTTCACGCATGTATGTGTTGTGCTCGGAGAAGAATAATGACCCGAAGTCCATTATTTTGCAT
Organism: Hemitrygon akajei; assembly: GCF_048418815.1. Taxonomy (NCBI): domain Eukaryota; kingdom Metazoa; phylum Chordata; class Chondrichthyes; order Myliobatiformes; family Dasyatidae; genus Hemitrygon; species Hemitrygon akajei. Next base: position 945,792 of record NW_027332049.1, on the reverse strand, counting down.
CATAATCACAGGCAACTTGCAAATGTGCGCCGACTTACAAACTGGCATGATATTTTGCCAATGATTCGCATTCCCGTCAGTTACGTAACAATGTTTTCGTGAAACAACTATTAAGAACATTTCTTCTGTGTTACCTTGAGAAGTACCACTTGTGATATAGTATCTTCATTGTCTCTAAATTTATACTCAATTTGCTTCTCTCTTTTAAATCTCCGTAGTTGTCTCTCAAATATTTATGTGTCCAAAAACTAGAACAGGTTAGTATTCTAATCAGTGTCTGCCGCCTTTTCCCCACCACTGACTCAGTGCATGCCAGTGTGAGATTTGTACCTTTGCACCTACAGCATATAATTTGTCTCAGTACCTTCGTCACCCATTCGTTGTGCTTTGTTTCTATTTTCCAGTTTTGTAATCTGAAAGATTATTGAGTGTAACGACCTTTATGGTCGGGTATTACTTTTAAATTCTAACTGATTTCTCGTTGACATATCAATCCCATGAACGCTCCTCTGATCTTCTGATTTTCTTCTAGCTGCGCTTTCTGCTTCTCGCGTCCCACGGGATGACCCCTTTCACTATTTACATTCTTCAGGACATAGCAATCAAAGAGCAACAACTTGCTTAACCAACGGTGATGTAACACTCTTTCCCCGAATATCCATGAAGGTCGACTGACATGTCTCTTTCTTCCACATTACTCTGATATCACTCCCCAGACACTGCACCTTCATGATGTTTTCCAGAAACAATAATTAAATACATTTCTTGTAAATGAGACTCAACTGAGGTCAGTTAATTTGAACAATATAACAATCTCAGATAATATGAAATATATTTAGAAAAAAACATTTCAATTTACGTTACTTGTAATTCATCAAATTTATTAAACTTCAGAATTTGCGCTGAACGCAGGGGCAATCAGGAAAAAATGTCAGCTCCAGGCATGCGCCCAGCCGGTCAGTTGTTTATTATTATACGTGATCAATCTCCGTCCGTTGGAAAGTAACCCCAGATTTTTTAATCATTTATTTCAGTTAATTTAACGGCGATGGTGATCCTTTTCCGCGGTAACTGTGGTCTCTCTAAATGCATCACTCGCTACCTTATGGCCATGGCGGCAGCAGATCTAATCGTCGTTTTCATCGCAGTCATAATGCTTCAAATTAATTTTATCTATTTGTTCGCTGATTTCCTGTTCGTAACACCGGTCTGTTCTGTGATTTTTGTTCTGCGGCTCGCAATTTCGGACTGTTCCGTTTGGCTCACGGTTGTTTTCACATTCGATCGCTATGTCGCCATCTGCTGGCAAAGCCTGCGGCAGCGATATTGCACCGAAAGAACAGCGACTGTGGTGGTGACTGCAGTGAGTGCAGGAAGCTGTGCGAGGGCGATTCCATTCTACTTTGCCGTGGACCAATGGCGATGCGTCGCCGCTACTGAATATTTTACGTCACCTTTCTGGAGAGCCTACCAGGTACTTGACGGTATTATGACTCCGGTCCTACCCATCTGCTTAATTCTGCTGCTTAATACATTAACTGTTCGAAGCATATTATCTGCTAATCGAGTTCGCCAGGAACTCCTCAAAAGTAATGTGAATAAGAAGGATCCAGAGGTGGAGAACAGGAGGAAGTCAATGATTTTGTTGTTCGCTCTGTCAGCCAATTTCATTTTACTGTGGACACCCAATGCCATGCACACAATGAAATGGCAGGCTGTAAATTATACCTACACAGACAGATATTACAGCTCACCGGTCTACATTCTACAGCAGCTTGGGTATATGTTGGAGTTTCTCAGTACCTGCACCAACACGTGTATCTATGGACTAACACAGAGGAAATTCAGGGAGGAGCTGAAGAATGGGGTTATGTATGTGTTCACACTAAATGGGAGGTTCAGTAAATAAAATGTAAACCCCAATCGTTTATGATTGAGACAATTCCTTCCTATTTGTAACGAAGAAGGCTGTTTCCAGAGTAATCTGTTTTAGTGAGAGTGATGGATTCCACGATTCAGTAGAGTAGGTGGCAGACTTTTCACTGCGATTCTCACTGCGGAATATTAATTCATGATCATAATTTCAGTGATCACGGCGGGTGAAGAGAGAGGTTACGCAGCTGTTAGAATCTCAGAAAGATTGTATCAGTTACACAAGCAGTAAACAAACAGTAGACAGATGGTACGGAAGCGAAAACCCAATGCGCTTAAGAATCTATAGCAGCCGCTCAATAACAAATTCTCTGTTGCAGTCTGTTTTGGCAAGGATTTTGTGTTTATGTTTTCAGATTTTCTGCATATAATCGTTATAGAATTAACGATGTCCAACGTGGAAGCAAGCTCAGGGGTTTGGTGCGTGAGACAGAAGTAATTGATTACGAATAAGCATATTATTCATTGTTTATAAACAATTAAATATTCCACCAAATACCGAAGTCCCCGAGTTACACAGGCTGCAAATTCAACCATTCGACAAAATACACTTTGCTAAGAGTGCGTGTGGGCACTCTGTCCCAATGGTTCTTCAGCACTGCTCGCGAACTCAGCTTGGAGAGAAGTCCCTGGAGGCAAAAGAAAAAGAGGTCCAGCCTTCTGCATGTGCAGTTCACATACACTTGAACTATCTAAAACCCGACACCGATACCCTGACACACAAGGCAACCGATGAAAATAAAAACCAAACTACTGCTGTCTTGAAACGGGCCAGTCGATTACCGGCAGTGTAGAAGCGGCTTTCGATATACAATGAAAATCCACCTCACCCACCGCCCCCCCCCCAACCCCAACCCAGCCCTCACTCACCACATTCCACAATTCCCATAGTTTTCCTGCGAACATGTCGGTGTTCGGGTGCTCAGGAGCAGCGGAGTATGAGAGTTCCATTCCAGGCAGATGAGCCACATGGATATTGCAGTTTGCTTACGCTTCACATATGGTATAAATGTGTGCATTTTTGTACGGTGATGGGGTGTGAATGCTGTCACATGATTTTCAAGTAGGGATAGAAATACAGTGTTTTGAGCGTTTTTAGAAAATATCACTTAACTCTCCTTAGCGACCAGTAAATCAAACATCTGAAGGTGACGGGAAAGTCTACGGCGGAGTATGTTGTCAGTACACAAGTGACCGGTGTTACGAACAAGTACAAGGAGAACAAGATAGAGTTACAGAGTTAGAGCATGACTCTCCTGCACAGTCTGTACTTCTGGGGAAGATAAGCAAGTCGTTTAGATTGGGATTGCAGTATATCTAAACTCGCCTGTTGGATACGCCGGTTTGAGATTCTGCGTCTCAATGCATCAGGACTGCAGAGTCTGCAGGAACTCCATGGCGGACTGCCCTATCTAAGGTGAACACAAATCATTCAATAGCATAATTCATGTCAACAAAAGACCAGCTATACACTCTTCAGTCACCCCCTAATCTGGAGCAGGTCAAGGATATATTTACGGCAAACAGCAGCCTCAATTAGAAAAAAAAATGATTACAACAAAAAAGACAGATGGTGAAATTACTTAAGCAGTCTTTGTGCGTTCTCACTGTACCACGTGGATTTTATCAGGGTGCCGCCGTTTTCTCCTTATTCCAGACACTTAGCAGTTGTTTGGTTAATTGGTTATTTTCAATTGTACTGACATCGCAATAGGATTAGATCAGAGAACTAGTGGTCAGCGCGGCTTTAAGGGCCGTAAATACGTTTACCGTGCTCTGTCTCAATTGACAAATAATAAGCAAATGAAGTAGTTAGTAAATGCATGCATCCATACATACATACATAATGTATAATGATGGCGGAGATAATGAGAGGGTCCTCCAGTCAGATCGACCTCAGTTTCAGAAGATTGCCCTCCGTAAGAAGTTAAGAAGTTAAAATTCAACCAAAGAAAGAAATTAATCGTTATGACCGAGTATGGAACAACTTCCCTCACGTATCTGTGCTACCGGAGGACTGGCAAATAGCCAGTGCTGTTCGATTAGTCAAGAGGTGAGAGAGGAATAACAGAAACATAGATAACCTATAGGAGCATAAAGGCCCTTCGGCCTAAAAGTTGTGCCTAACATGTCCTTACCTTAGAAATAACTAGGGTAAGTTCCATTCATCTATCCAAGAATTTTAAAGACCCTATCTTATCCGCCCCCACCAACTTTGCTGGCAACCCATTCCACGCACTTACCACACTCTGCGTAAAACACTTACCACCGACATCTCCTCTGCATCTAATATCAAGCATCTGAAACCTGTGCCCCCTTGTGGCGGCTGTTCCAGCCCTGGGAAAAAGCCTCTGACTATCTATAAGATCAATGCCTCTCATCATCTTATACAACTCTATCAGTTCACCTCTCATCTTCGGTCGCTCCAAGGAGAAAAGGCCGAGTTCACTCTATCTGTTTTCATAAGGCAATCTCCCCAATTCAGGCAACGTCCTTGTAAATCTCCTCTGCACCTTTTCTATGGTTTCCGTATCCTTCCTGTAGTGAGGTGATTAGAACTGAGCACAGTACTCCAAGTGCGGTTTGAACAGGGTCCTATTGAGCTGCAACATTACCTCTCGGCTCCTAAATTCAATTGCAAGATTGATAAAGGCTAATACACCGTACGCCCTCTTAACCACAGAGTCAACTTGCGCAGCAGCTTTGTGCGTCCGATGGACTCGGACACTAAGATCCCTCTGATCCTGCACACTGCCCAGAGTCATATCAGCAAAACTATATTCTGCCAACATATTCGACCTACCAGTATGAACCACTTCACACTTATCAGGGTTGAAATCCGTCTGCCAATTTTCAACCCAGTTTGGCATCCCATCAATGTCCCCGCAACCTCTAACAGTCCTCTGCAGTATCCGCAAAACCCCAAGCTTTGTGACATCAGTAGACTTACAAACACATCCATCCACTTCCTCATCCAAGTCAGTTATGAAAATCACGAACAATAGGAGTCCCAGAACAGATCACTGAGGCGCCCCACTGGTCACCAAACTCCATGCAGAATATGATCCGTCTACAAACACTTTTTCCCTTCTGTGGACAAGCCAGTTTCGGATCTACAAAACAATGTTTCCTTGGATCCCATGGTACCTTACTTTCTCAATAAACCTTGCATGGGGTACCTCATCAAAAGCCTCGCTGAAATCCATACACACTACATCTACTGCTTTTCCTTAATTAATGTGTTTATTCACATCCTCAAGAATTTCTATCCGGCTCGGAAGGCACAACCAGCCCTTGACAAATCCATGCTGACTATTCCTAATCATATCATACCTCTCCTAATATTCATAAATCCTGCCTCTCGGGATCTTCTCCATTAGATCACCAACCACTGAAGTAAGACTCACTTGTCTATCATTTCCTGGGATATCTGTACTCACTTTCTTGAATAAGGGAACAACATCCGCAACCTTCCAATCCCCCGGATCCTCTGCCGTCTCCTTTGATAATGCAAAGATAATCACCAGAGGCTCAGCAATAATCTCCCTGTCCTCTCACAGTAACCTGGGGTACATCTGATTCGGTCCCGTGGACTTATCCAACTTGATGCATTCCAGAAACTCCAGATATCCTATTTCTTAATATCAAAATGCTCAAGCTTTTCAGTCCGCTGCAAGTATTCATTAAGTAACTCTGCTATTTCCTCCGGTTCCATACACATTTTACGTCTGTCACATTTGATAGGTCCTACTCTTTACGTCTTATCCTCTTGCTCTTCACATACTTGAAAAATGCCTTGGGGCTTTCCTTAATTCTGCCCGCTAAGGCTTTCTCATGGCCCCTTCTGTCTGTCCTTATTTCCTTCTTAAGTTCATTCCTGTTAGCCTTATAATCTTCTAGATCTCTAACATTACCTAGCTCTCTGAACCTTTTGTAAGTTGCACTATTATTTTTGACTAGATTTACTACAGCCTTTGTACACCACAGTTGCTATACGCTGCCATAAATTCCATGTCTCATTGGAACGCACTTATGCAGAACTTCACACAAATATACCCTGAATATTTGCCACGTTTCTTCCGTACGTTTCCCTGAGAACATCTGTTCCCAATTTAAGCTTCCACGTTCCTGCCTGATAGCCTTATAGTTCCTCTTACTCCAATTAATTGTTTTTCAATCCTAGCTGTTCCTATCTGTCCCCAATTCCATTGTAAAGGAGATAAAATTATGATCATTATCTTCAAAATGATCTGACACATGAACAGTTTCATTTCCCAATACCAAATCAATTATAGTCTCTCCTTTTGTAGGCCTATCTACAAATTGTGTCAAGTAATCTTCCTGAACACACATAACAAACTCCACCCCATCTAAGTCCCTTGTTCTAGGGAGATGCCAATCGATATTTGGGAAATAACAATCTCCCACCATGACAACTCTGTTATTATTCCACCTTTCCAGGATCTGTTTCCCCCATCTGCTCCTCAATATCACTGTTAGTATTCGGTGGCCTATAAAAAAGCACACGACAGAGTTATTGACCCCTTTCTTTTTCTAAACTCCAACCTAGAGACTCCGTAGACAATCCGTCAATGACGTCCACCTTTTCTGCAGCTGGGACACTATTTCTGATCAACAGTGCCTCAATCTTATTTCTGAAACTTCTAAAACCCGGCATTTGAAGCAACTATTCCTGTTCGTGAGCCAGCCAAGTCTCTGTAACGGCCACTACATCATATCAAATTACTGATCCACGCTCTAAGCTCATCCACTTTGTTCACGATACTCCTTGCGTTAAAATAGACACATCTCAAACTGACGGTCTTTGTTCGTCCCTTCTCTATCACCTGCGTATCCTCCCTAATGCACTGTCTCCAAGCTTTCTCTATTTGTGAGACAACCATATCTTCCCCAATCTCTCCAGTTCGGTTCCCACCCCCCAACAATTCTAGTTTAAACTCTCCCCAGTAGCCTTAGCAAACCTCCCCGCAAGGACATTGGTCCCCCTGGGATTCTGGAATAATCCATCCTTCTGCATAGGTCACTCCGGTCCCAGAATCCTGGAAGTCATAGAATGGTGAGCCTCAGTTAGGTGGCCGTTTGCCATAGTTGTCTTGGGTGGAGATCACTCCTGATGATCCTCGCCCTTCCATAAATTTAATAAAACACACACTTTCAGCGAACAACCTCTCTCCGATTAAACCAAACCTTGTTGCAAATCCGAACAACATCTGCAGAAAGAACTTCACCTTTCTGATGGAGTTTGCTTTACTAACGGAGAGAAATAAAATGAGAACAAAAAGTAGCATTAATCTTAATTTTCTTTTGTCTGTTCCAGTAGAATATGTAAAACAGTCGATACATATTTTTCCAAAGTTTTCAAACATCGACTGATGGTTGAAATATACATGACCATCTCTTCAATAGAGTGTCCAGGATTATCTAATACATGACGTCAGGATACAGCAGTGACACGAATACATTTCTATTCAGCAGTTAGCTAGTATACAAGAGAATGTGAGCATGAGATTAAACAAGACAAGATAACATAAGTTAATTTATCCCGGAAGTAATTATTGTTGCAAGGTCACTCAGACAGAGGGATATAATTTATAAGATGCACATTAAAAAGTAATAGTGCAAACTACCGATGTGCAATGAAACCAGAAACATTCATAGTTCAGAGGGAGGAATTATAGATTCGTATAGCCACACACAGAAAGTATTTCCTGTGGCGTTCAGTGTGCAGCTCGATGAACCCAATCTGCTACCAAAGGTGCTCCTCTATTTGTCAAGTATGTCAGGGAGGGGTTGTGAGTAACTGTTCATATTGCCCAAGCTTCTGCAGATTCCACGGCTCTGACACAACCACCAGGGAATTCAGTTCCATCCCCTTATCAGAAACAATCTTCCTTACGGTTTTATAAATCACTTGGCGTCAGCTGCTGTTCCCCTGTTGCCTCAGCAGACTAGAGTCACTGCCACTGGGTCGCAGAACATCTACAGCGCAGTACTGTGGACGGTGAATGAATGGAGCCTCCTAAGGACGTACAGCCGGCTCTGCCCCTATCCCTTCAGGTACAGAGGCTCTGTCTTTTTAGTCCTGTTAATTGTCGAAGTGAGCCCCCTGGCACTAGAAGTCCCGAACGTTCACCACATCTGCTCCCTTGATGGGGATGGGAATGCAGGGCGTCCAACAACATCTTTTTGTCTCAGTGATAATGAGCAGCATGTTATTCGGCCCATTATACAAAGTTGTTCACCTCCCATCTTTATTCAGTTTCTTGGTCCGATCTGATACAGCCCACAACGGCTGAATCTGCAGGTAGCAGGACTTCAACCTATATCTGAAAGTCCGAGTTAGACGGTGAACAGGAAGGTGGACTGGGCAGTGCCTCTGTGCTGTAACACAGTAGCTGATACACAGCTGTGGAATCTCACAGACTGTAGCCATATGGACAGGTAGTCTGTAATCCAGGAAAATAGTGAGCATCCACCTGCATCTCCGTGAACTTACTCGCTATAAAAGCAAGCCGCATCGTGGTAAAAACCTGGAGAAATCAAAGAACATGATTCTCATCGTGCTGCCTAGCTCGTACAGATGGGTGTAACCCCGCTGAAGCAGAAAAATAATGGCGTACTCGATTCCAATATGTGTTTAGGAGGCAAAGTGTAAGCGGTACATTTATGGATTTGTAATGACCTGGAGGTGTGTCAGAGGCAGTCTTTCTAATGATTTCATAACATGTGAAATCGGCGCCACTGGTCTGCAGTCCCTGGGCCTGGTAGTACATATATTCTTGGGTTCTGCAACTAGGTAAAGTGTTTTCCATAGCACAAGCACCATCTCCAGACTGAGGCTCGGATCAAAGATGTATTGAAAGACGGTACCCAGCTGCGCAGCGCGCACATCGCGTGTCCTCGGGCTGATGCCATCCATGCCATCCCCTTGGCTGGGTGAAGCCTGCTGTTCTCTCTCCCTCCCTGTTTAGCTCTGACAGTCCATGTGTCTGTGGACATTGGTTGTGCGGTGTCCTTGGAGAGAGACGGAGGGCGAGGCATGGGCTGGGCTTCTGGACAGATTACAGAGGGTGAACTGAAATCTCGTCATTAAACCTGTTGAAAAAACAATTTAACCCGTTGGCCCTGTCCCGGCCCCCGTTCAATCGACTGTTGCCTGGCCTTTTTGTACACTGTGATCGTTTGCTTACTAATCCACACATCCTTCGTGTTGTTCTGTTGTAGTAATTGTCTGTGAAGCAACTGGTAACTGTCAAATTTCTGAACGATTATTGCTGTGTCCCTTCAAAGAAAACATCCATTGAAAATAGGAAAACAGGACATAATGATGTTAGTACTAGGCAGTGAATATTTCGTGAATTAGGTGAACAGGATGATGTCATTTTAGGAAGGAAACAGTCAGATACTATAGGGAAACCAGAGGAGTATCTGCTGCAAAATCAATGCAGGTAAATTTTGAAAATTAAAAATAGCAAGCCAATATATGAAATATCAACAATAGTCTCTGACGAGCCGTCATTTCAGTGCTAGATCTCAGTTCGTTCGGACAACGGAACGATTTATTTGTGTGGGGAGATATATTGCAGTTTATCTAGTTATAAATTACACATGACACCACGTGTGTGTGTCGTTAGAAATCATGCCAGAATGGACAAGTAAGATCCTGAGAAATGTTTCCAAGTTACACAACATCCGCGGTGATGTCATTCAGGACTGAAATAGCCCGTGAAGCGAGTCCGTGGCGTGAAGCAATTAGATTCTAATTTAAAGCCGTTCTCTCATTTTACAAGTCCACGTGCGGCTCTGCTATATTGATTATGGTCATAAGGGGCGAATTCCAAGTAACATTGATGAGCAGAAGAACTTTATTCAAGCCACAGAAACCTCGTGTCTCGGACAAACCTTGCAACCCGGACATTGATCAAGTTTCACAAAGAATTGTCCAGCTTTATTGAGCAATAAAATGCATTTCACAATGGCATTTCACAATTGTGTTTGTTCAGTGGGCTGTGTCTGATTGAAGTAATGAGTCGCTGCCCGGATTTTCCCAGTGGTTCTCCGTTCTACTATATAAAAGCTGCATAAGTATTTTACCAGCACGCAGGCCACTTGGAACAACTTGGAACAACTGCTCACAGCTTCTTACTGAAGATGGCATATGCAACTATTTACGAGGTAGCTCGCATCTATTATCCGATCCTTGCAGCGGCCGGCATTCCAGGTAGGACACTACATCGATTGTTCTTTCTGTGGTTTTGTCTTTCTGTTGCTTGTGACCCTGACAGCAAACTGACCTGGCTGCTGTCTAGTCACCAATTTTATCATTTTAGTTGGCGATAATACAGGTTTTTTTTTTTGTCCGATTGCTAACACTACTTGAAAATTGTGTAATTTTTGGGATGCTTTTCCTCGGCCCGAGACCAGATTTACATCGAAGCAATTGTTCTTTTCGGGACAAATCCTTCATTTAGAGCCGTAGCAGCTCTTCCAAACTGATTTTTAGTGAATTGCGGAGGACGGAATATATCATTCACAGCACAACAAATTATTCCTTATTTCATCGTTGACAGGCAACTACGTAACAGCGAACTAAATTTCTCTAACATTGACACTTTTGTTCCAAACTTACTCAATGTGGTTACACGGTCGATGTGTCCATTCGTCAGACACATTCTGGGTCTCCGCTCTGTTCCACAAACAGACTTCTTCTTCCACAAACAGAAAAATGGCCAAAGCGACAAATGAACCTTGGTTCTCATTTTGGCGATCTGAGTGATCAGAGATACTCCGTGGCTTTATAAAGGACAATCACAGCAGTGCAAAAGCAAACACAATGAAGAGGGAGAACAATTGAAGGAACAAATAATTTTGGAGGGAGAAGCAGAGTGCAGAGCTTCTGTGAAAAGAAAAGCAGACATAGCGTTTGGGATCGTAATATCTTCATCAGCACTGGTCAGTCGAGAAACTTGCTTCCCGGAGATGAAGCTATATCAATTTGTATGTCCGCATTCGGAAAACACGAAGCGGACAGTATGAGGCTATTAATGACTGTGTTCATCGTGTCTTCGAGAGAGAGGGTAACTTTGATTTTATGAAGAAACATCAATCACATTTTACAGTTAGAAAGGGAGAGCACTGTTATATGAATGTAAAGATTGTAAAATGCAGAGCTGCGTCAGCTGCCGCTGTCAGACGGCAGTATATGACTGAGTGAATGAGGCAGAAAATGTCTGGTCTTTGCGATCAGATGGAGAATGAGACAAGTCGCTGCAGACTAGTATCCAAACAAAACTGGATGAGCGTTTCTCGAGGAAGCGGGAAAGCAATAACCTTTCCTGTGATATATTCGTTGCCATTCTATTTTTGATATTCTCTTTTCTGTGGTGACATGGCCCGTTTGAACGAAGCTCAGCAAAAAATTAAACGACAGCACCTCTTTCACACTGGAAACACGACAGCCCTGTAGCATGTATAACAAATCTCTAATTTTGGGTATCTTGCACTCCCGCCTGTACCGCGCTTCCCAAGTAAGTTATTTACATCCTGACTTCATAAGCGTAGGTACGCCGGTAAAATCCGTTACGATACTCGATACACGATATTAGCGTGTGCTCAGTGCAATCAGCATCTTTCTCATTTGTCAGTCAGGTGGAAGAGATTCGTTTCAACTTCTCTAAATTTCATCACTGCTTTCTCTTTATATTGCAGTGAATTTAACGGCGATTGTGATCCTGTCCCGCGGAAAATGTGGCCTCTCCAAATGTATCACTCGCTACCTGGTGGGAATGGCTGCAGCCGATCTCTTTGTAGTTGTCATTACAGTTATTGGGCAGAATATTAATAATCTCTACTCGTTCGCCAACTTCTTGCACATTACTCCGGTTTGCGCTCTGACGCTTGTGCTTAAAGCTGCAAGCCTGGATTGCTCTGTCTGGCTAACAGTTGCTTTCACATTCGATCGCTATGTTGCGATTTGTTGTCAAAACCTTCGGAAACGGTACTGTACAGAGAGAGAGTGGCGACCGTAGTTATAGTAACAGTGGGATTTGTGGGTTTTGGAAGGTGCATCCCGTTTTACTTTGTTGTAGAGCCTCATGCAATAATTAACAATGTACCTTGGCGTTGCGTCCCCGTACCTGAATACTTCACTTCACCAGTGTGGAAGGCCTACGAGTTGTTTGACAACATCACCACGCCGTTATTACCAATTAGTTTAATCCTTCTATGTAATGTTTTAACAGCGAGACACATTATAGCGGCAAATAGAGTCCGCAAGGGACTCCGGAGTAACACTGAAAATCAAAAAGACCCTGAAGTGGAGAGCCGGAGAAAGTCTATTATTTTGTTGTTCGCTCTGTCGGGTAATTTCGTTTTACTGTGGATGCCCTATATCATACACTCTATGAACTGGCAAGCGGTGAATTATTCCTTCACAGACAAATATTTGAATACACCGATATACATCTTTCAAGAATGTGGTGCTATGCTAATGTCTGTGAGTACCTGCACCAACACTTGCATCTATGGGCTGACGCAGAGGAAGTTCAGAGAGGAGCTGAAAAATGGGATGAAATATGCGTTGACATTGAATGGATTGCTATGTAAATAGCAGACATATCATCACTGGATCCTGTTTGAAGTTGTAAATATTCCAGAGATTTATTATATTCGTCAGCATTCCGTAAACCCACATATCTAGACTGATAGAATTCACACCTTGGCAGACTAAACACTATAAACAAATGAAATAAATATGATTATTATACTAGTGAGTCAATTGTCAGATTTCTAACTTTGGCTCTCAACGACGTGACTCATAGGGAATGTTTTTTTTCCAGAAGAAAAGCATCCCCGCTGTTAAAATTATACCCCGAAGATGCAACACGATATGATTCATTTTTTTATTCCATGGCGCTTTGACTGTCGTCGTCAAGTTGTTTTCTATTTAATTATTTTTGATAACAGCAGGGATAGCTAATTTGGTAGACTCGTCTCTGCACTGTGCAGCACTATTAATACCTGCATAAACGATTGCATTAAGTCAAATAGCTTTGCTTACATAACAAAATCCCTTGATAAATAGTCAATTAAAATTGCAGCTGGTTTTAGCTTTTTTCCCATTCACTCGGGCACTTTGCTTTTGTTTTTCGTGTTGTTAGATTATTTTGTTTCGGCATATTTTATTTCCTGTTTTCGTCTTCCGCAACTGAGGAAGGTCATACACCTCCCCTATCAGCTGTTGGCTGTCTGTTATCCGTGGGCACCTACCATGAATACAGACAAATCAGACTTTGGTTACACTCTACTACCCTTGGTATTCACTGTCTTAGACATAATCAGCGGTGGTGACCGATCAGCTTATAGCAGGGAGACTTACATTCTGTCTGGTTGGCGCCACTGCAACACCTGCTCACTCAATTCAGAAAGATCAAGGAGCTGTTGATTGACTTCAGGAGGAGAGAACGGGGGTTCCGTGAGCCAGTCCTCTTCCGGGGATTGGAACTGGAGTGTGTCAGCCCCTTTAAATTCTCGGTGTTATCATTTGAGGGGATCTGTTCTGGGCCCAGCGGGTAAGTGTCATTACAATCAAAGGAATGTAGCCATCCAGGCCATGCTTTCTTCTCGTTTTTGCCATCAGGAAGACGTTGCAGGATTCACAACACCAAAGCCACCAAGTTCAGGAGTAGTTATTCAGCCACCTTCACTCTCCCGATCACTGAACTGTTCTCCTTACCTATGGACTCACTGTCAAGGAGTGTTCATTTGATGCACTCAGTATTTATTGATTATTCCTTAACAATGATGTTAATGATGATGATTGTTATACTTATTATTTCGCTTGTTTATTATCTGGACAGTTTATTTTCTTTTGCATATTGGTTGTTTGCCCGTCCTGCTCGGTCGGGTTTTTCAATGATTCCTGTCATGTTTCTTGGCTTATTGTGTATGCCCAAAAAAAAATATTCTCACGGTTGCATATGGAAGCGCATGCGTACTTGGATAATAAAGTTTCTTTGAACATTAAACCTTGATGATTATGCACTGCGTTCCGTTGACAAATTTGCCTCCTCTTCATAGTAGAAGCCAAACATAGATCAGCATATTGCTGTGCGATATACCTGCGTCAATACAACAGAATCGCCGTGAATTTCTTGTTGACTGCTATTTTATTTCAACAATATACTCCCACCCCTGCTTCTCTGCCTACAATTCTACATCGGCACCCAATGCAGCTTCGGCTAAGGAGCCCGATTTTCTGTCCAGAGACTCCGCATTGAATAACATATCTTCGAGCAATGCGTTTCAGTCCGAAAGATGTTAAGGGGAGACCAAAGACCTGCACGCAGTGAATATTCTGAGCCACTGAGACACATATCTAGTCGGTTTTATAGTCACAGACCAAACCGTCAACATGATAACTGGACATCAAAATGTAAACATTGCAAGATATGCAATCAGTTACGGTACAGACAAATATATCAGTGGTTTGCAGCGGTAGTCATCCCACAACGCTCCACAACGTTACACAGGTAAAGGGCTTAGGGATCTCAGCAGGCGAGGTAGTATGCAAAGAAATATCTTTGATGCTTCAAGCCGAGACATTTCGCCAGGATACACCATTACATATATCGAGGATTGGAAGTCCTGACCCTGTAATGCATTGTTCCAAACCCGACACGGCAGTGGAACAAGTCAAACAAGTTCAGTCGATTTATCAAAGACCTTCCGACCATCGTGTCCGAAGTGGGCAGTAAATGCTGTGTTTAATTAATTTTCAAACTCTTCAGAAATGAGGCAGCACAAATTCAATCAAGGACTGAATATTAGAAATATTACACTGTACAACATACAGGCAAATGCCGAAGGGAAAGAAAAGGAAAGTAGTAGAGTAGAGGACAGTGCGAGAAAATTCGCCGGATCATCGTAATTTAAGAGGACCGTTAGTAGTGTAACGAGAACGCTCATGATGGTTTATGTCCTTGTTGTAATCAAAGAGACACAGGTATAGAGTCTCTGGACGTGTCATTCAATATCTCCACATTCAGGACTGAGAGAAAGGAATGTCGAAGAGGAAGGAGCACTGCATGATTAACGGAGTCGACCAAGGCTGTGATAATTAATAAGAATGGCTGAGAGCACTCTTGAAATGAAGTCACGGCAACAGTGAACAGCCGAGATTGAAGTTGGTAAAAATGAATTAAAAAAGATCAGCTGCTACAATAGGGAAACAAAAGAAGCACCAGAACGGAGAAGCAAAAGCAGAAATCAGCTGCAGCAGGATTCGTCGGCACATCCGGTTGGGAATTACATCCAGATTACGAAGTAAGACGAGAGCTGTATGAGGGTGGGTTTGGACAGAGGTCAGTCGTGAATAGTAAGGACTAGAAATGGAAGGGAATGGTTGATAGGCAAACCGAACCTGGATAGAAGGGAGACTGATGGTAAAGCGCAACACACAGATAAGGAATCTGAGCCGACAAGCGAATGTGTGTGTGTGTGTGTGTGTGTGTGTGTGTGTGTGTGTGTGTGTGTGTGTGTGTGTGTGTGTGTGTGTGTGTGTGTGTGTGTGTGTGTGTGTGTGTGTATGTAAGCGCGCGCGCGTGCCAGAAAAAATTCTGGCTGTCCGTTATGCGAAATTGAGAAGTTCTATATGCATATCCATTGCTCACATACTGCTGGAACATCAGCCGTTGGAAATGCAAATTGCATCCGTCCTCTTAGGTTCATGAAATACATCCGAGAACAGACAGCTCTGGACAGGTACGTGCAGTCGGAATTATACGCAGTACTTGAAATTTCTATGCGTAAAACAGCAGATATTCTGTGCAGCATCGCTTCGTCTGTTTACTTCTCCAATGTATAAATTACCACATCGTGAATACCAAATGAAGAATTCCTGCTCCAACCGCTGAGGAGATGGGCTATGTGGAGGTCGGAAATACAGGGGATCTAATCACTGAATCTAACATGACGCGATGGCTCCAATCCGAGACAATCCTGCGGAAATTAATACGATCAACCTGTAACATTGTATTCTTTGTAACCTCTCCACAAAGTTATTCCCCTGTTCCCTACTGGCTATTAGTTATTGGCTGTTATTGGGGAATGTACTACCTGTACAAAAGGGACAAGTTCCACCTGAACCTGAGGGCGATCAATATCCTTCCTGGCAGGTTTGCGAGAGCTGTTCCGGAGGATTCAGAAGCAGAAGCAGTGTGTAGGGAGACTGCTGGCAAGGACATGCTGATGATGGGGCATGCTGACAGTGAATGAGGTGAGTTGCGATGTAAAGGTGTGTGAGAGCCTCAAGGTGTGTTAAATATCGAACGGAAGGTGTTACATTGGAATGCTCGCTTCAGAAGGGAACGGGTAGATAAACCTGTAACACACTTTCCGACTGGCGCGTTCGGGATTCTCTGTTGTGGGCATCTCTGCATCATGGCTGAAAGAAGATTACAGTGTGATCCTAAATAATCGTTTCGGTCTCCATTACGCCCGTGGACTGATAAAAAACATTAAACAATACCAGATCATGAGAATTGATATCGGGTTGAGGTCAAAGAGAGGTACGGACCGATCAGAGAGAGACCAATTAATGCTAAAAACGTACGAACGAAACAATAGTTGGCGGTATTCTAGTACCTTTACGTTTCGGTGTTTTTGAGACCAGATAATTCAATGAAAATTATTCAACCAAAATTAAGTGGAGGCTTCTTTGGGATCATGTGCCCTCCCTCGAATCTCCACCACAACCTCAAATGCAATCTCTGTCTAAACGTTAATGTCAATGAGAAAAGCGGCAACAGATCGTTCCTGTGTTAGAGGACCCAGGTCAATCAACAGTCTTCCAGAATTGTCCGTCCGGCGTAAATGGTCGCAGAACCAAGAGCTTTGATATACACCATCTGCTCATAGGACCATCCTCCCAAAGGTGTACGTGACCCTGATCGGTGGGGTGGAGGGGGAGTAGTGGGCTAAGCAGGTGGGCTAATCATGTTGACGTGTGCCCTGCAGGCTAGCGGAGGAAAGGAGATTTTTACATCTATTTCATTTTATCTATCTGCAGAGAAATAATTCTGGATTTTGTTCAATCGATACGTGGATAAAGAATGTACAGTACGAAAGGAGGTGCAGATTGTGTTCAGTGGTGCGGATAATGGATCACCCCGAGGAACCTAAAAATATCCAGTCTACATACAGATGCTTTTTTCCGGATGTCAGATGCTGTCAATTATACAGTACATATAATTGTTAACATATACCGTATGTCTGTAAACACACATTTAACAAATTTATAAAACTCAGAAATATTGTGAAGAATGCCACAAATAAATGTTCAGGTTTGTGTTCTTCCAAACAGGCTGTGTTCAACAGCAAAGAGAATTATTGCACATCACGAATCAAATTGATTACAGTCAGAAAGAGATGTAGTTAACCTGTTGGAGTCCAGCACATTTGGAAATAAGGAATACGCCGGATGTTGGAATAAAATGAAAATAAAACATGTTATTGATAAAGATTTTGCAATGATTTGGAAATTTTGCTCCAATATGAGTGAACATTCTAGGGAAGAGTTCTCTGCAAATAGGGACGGTTGTGATACACGGCCTTGATGAATCTGCCCGAAGACATCACTAATCACACTCTGACCATCTCTCCGATCTCTTGGAGAGCCACTCCCTGGAATTGAACCGCAGAACAGCGGATACGAAGCAGACACGCTGATTGTACTGCTGGATCATCAGAACGATTACGGGATTCAATAAGCAGAATGGCCTGCAGTTTCAAAACACGTCATCGATCACATTGAAATTGTCATTGCTTCTCTAGATCTCAGCTCGCTCAGCTGCGGCGATGATCTTACTGGTGGCCACGCTGCTGACGTTGCACGCTGCTCTCGATAATATGGTTGTCTTTGGAGCGTTAAGACCGTCCACAGTGATGAGGTCAGAGCGTCTCCTGGTCATCAGCTGAAATGCATTCCAAAATGCATATTTTAATTTCCTCCTCTTTGCATAGAATTCAGTTGGAGATTTATCCAATTCCCTGTGCAATTACTGCAGTCAGCTTATCTTCGATTATCTAGTACAAAGGGATAAGCTATTGTCACACCGTCATTCTGTACATTACAGTTTTAGTTGTTATCTGCATGGACAGCATTGGCAATTCTGCCACAAATAACAGCGCAATTAACAACCCAGGTGGACAATCATTCCAGATGCTTCTGTCCTGCAGCTTCCACGCTGACCTCAAATGCAGGACGACTGCCTAGCCCATACATAGGCTTTTATCTTACAGATGCAACTGATGTGTCGTTTTCCTAATGCCAATGGACGACAATTTGTCAAAATGCATTTCGTCTGCTTTCTATGTAGATTCGCCATTAGACACCAGTTTGGCAATGATATCAAATGAAAACCAGTGGATATATCTTGCTTTTACTGTTCGGTTGACGGTGTGAAGCGATAGCAATTTGCAGTAAAGCAATTTGGTATCAGACTACTTACTCATTTCAACTTTAGCTTCTATACAAGCAATGTTTCAAACCACGTTTTTACCATAAATATACACACTGGGTAATTCATAATAAACAACTTTTCATTACATCTGGTGGTGGAAATATTCAACACGGGAGAGCTTTCTCAAACTGCGAGACGGGTTTAGACAACATTGTCGTGTAAAAAGATTGGTAATTCATACGTATCTGACGAAAGACTTGATGAACCATATGTCAGAAAGGAATCTGGGACGCACTGAGTGAGGGTTCACTCACAACATTTGGAAGTGTAATACTGGACAGTCGATTGAGGAAGATACCAATACTTGTTTTCACTTCTGGAACATCACAGATATCACATACACAGTTTATTTCTTAAAGCGATCCTATACAGCGATAAATTCAGCAGCCATCGACCTCAGAATCGAATCACAAAATATATAGAAAAGAACTAGAATGAAGTTTAATGTCAGTGGGATATGTCGTGAAATGTGTCGTTATGCTGCAGCAGTAAATTGCAATACATAACAATTAAAACTGTAAATCACAGTCACAGTTAACATTGGTCTAAAAATGTTAAATTAAGTTAAGGCATAAAGAGAACAATATGCAGTGAGGTATGGTTTCTGGGTTCTGTGCGATTCAGAACTTTAATGGCTGAGGGAAGAATCTATTCCTTTATTATCAATGCAGATCCAGACACATCATTTCCCGGAATGACAGTGCGACTACTGATCAAATCCCACATCCCTGATCACAGTGTTAATTTCACTGCATATCCAGTCCTATCACTGTCCAGACGGAGAAGTAAACTGCTGGGCTAGTACCATAATGCTCCGCACTTGTAATGTCGCTGCTACCCCAACGTCAGCACTGACTATGACAATGTCTGTCTTTAAACACGTCACTCAGCAGAATCATACGGCTAAAGATGATGTCCAATTATCATTGATCGCACTGTCACGGGTTCCGAAGGACAAGTGTGACAACATTCGTAATATATTGGTTTGTTAATGGCCGCTCACAAGTCAGCAAATACAGCTGTTGTTTGTTAAGCAAAATACAATCTGCACAGTGAATACCTCAGTATTTGCATCGTTGTTTGGATTTCTAGTACTCTAAACATCAAGATCATATGATGCTTTTCGCAAGAAGATCAGTAAGCACTCAAGCTATTGGGAAAGAACTCACGCTGTGTTCTATAATTATCGTTACATCGGACTGTGTTCACACTCCGACCGAGCAGACCAGAGAAAGCGAGTTTTCATCGCACAGGGTTATTACACATCAGTAAAGCTTAAAGGAATTTGTTTCACTTACACCGAAGACAGCTGTGTTTTATGCGTTCCAGTTTAAATATGGACTCTGTTCGGTGGTTTCGCAGATAAAGAACCTCAAATAACACAATCAGGTGCCGCTTGTATTTAGTGGCTCGACGTAATGTTGCCGAAAGAGGGATCTAATAATAAATTTTCTTCAACACCTACAGTGCACAAATTTGCTTGTCTAATGTTTTGCCTCAATAAGAAATATGCTTTACAATAACCTATATACCTTTAATGAAACGCTTGCCAGCTCCGAACACCATTCTGTCAAATGTATTGCGCTGATCCATGTGAATAAACGTGCCCGTTTCGCTGTTTCCGCATTTCTAATCCTTATGAGAAGCTCATTGCAAACCACCAGAGAGATTAATAAGAGTTAAGAAGAAATGTGATTCACCCGTTTCAGTTCGACCTTGGTAAGCTCACAGATACGCCATGTTATCGGCCTACGGCAAACAGAAAACAGGACCTTTTTCCAAAGATTTTGAAATAATAGTGGAATGCACACACTATATTACTTGCTAATATATACAAAGATATTTCATACAATATGCCTATGCCCCTGGATTTAAGCCTATCCTTCCACACCGTCTCTTTTCACAGAGCGAAACAGCATCGGGTACCACACAGTGATAACATCTGCATGACGGTGGCGTGGACTCTTGAATGGGCTACCAGTACGGGTATGGGTAGAAAGGAGATTGTTTTAAAATTTTTCCCTGGTTCCTTTCTGTTTCAACAGCATCAGGAACTCGCAAGGAAGTGAGGCACTGTACACATGTTGAAGATCATTACCAGATCTTCTATATCATCCGGACATGAGAAATACTAATGAGCCACTTGTAGAACCACAGAACGATGGTGTACCAAAAAAATCTATCGAACACTCAGTCATCTGATCCCCATTGTGCTGGAGGGAACCCATTTGCCGACAGTTAATTCCACCATCATTGTCCCTCTCTCCCTCTCTCTCTCTCTCTCTCTCTCTCTCTCTCTCTCTCTCTCTCTCTCTCTCTCTCTCTCTCTCTCTCCTCTCTCTCTCTCTCTCTCTCTCTCTCTCTCTCTCTCTCTCTCTCTCTCTCTCTCTCTCTCTCTCTCTCTCTCTCTCTCTCTCCCCCGCTCCCCCCATGCCTGCCGTTCATGTCTACTTCTTACTACTGTCTAACATGAGAGCAGGTTTATGTTCTGTTTCAGAACATACAATCTTTAATTATTTAAGACGATTTTGTTCTATTTTAAAGTTTGTTAAATCCTCCGAAATGCTGTGAGATTTATTATTATTTTTGAAATTCCAAGCCATGTAACAACAACAGTGCTCCTCCACTCAGCTAGTGGGCAAACCAAGGGTTAACTCTTCCCGTCGTTTCATAGAAAATAATTCGCGTCAATTCACGGTAGACTGCTGACGTCACTGGAGGGTTTCTCTCTCTTATTAATAAGAGTGGCTTTCACTCAGTTCCCCCAGTTTCAGCGAGGCCAGCCTCTCCTGTCACGGACAGAGATCCGGAGCTGCACCGAAAGGAAGTGTAAGGACGGACTGGCTCGTCCTGCCATGGATCAGAATCCGGGAAGAACAGATTATAATATAAAAGGAAATGGGAAAAATATCTTCTGGATGGTTCCATATATTTCTGCAGATTACGATTGGATAACATTAGATTATCGAGTCGCGCATGCTTTAGAAGCAATTAAAGCGATTTTCTTCCCCATCCTCGCTATGATTGCCCTGCCCGGTGAGTGTCTTTCCAAAGATAACTTAACTGCACAGTTACCTTCTCACGTGTACCTCCGATAGTAATAATGAATGCTGCTCTTGCACATACCAGATGATAATTAAGCAATTTGTTGCTCTATGCACTTTGATAGTTTATTGTCCTGAGGAATCCTGTTTAAGAAAAAAATATGTGCTGGCAATGGTGATCATCCAGAGTAGGTTCAGGAGAATAAACGATTTAACGCATGAGGCGTGCTTGATGGCCCTGTGCCTGTATTCTCTGGTGTTGAAGAGAATGGAGCGGGGAACTGGAGAAGCTCACCTGTAATTAAAAGGCAGAGATCGAGCCGTCGTGCAGAGGATCTATCCGACAATGGGAGAGTCTAGGACCAGAGAGTGTAATCTCTGGATAGATGAATGCGCCTTCAGAACAGAGCTGCGGGGGAGTTTCTATAGACTGAGGAAATCTGTCCAACGACCTCTTTGCCACAGACCGTTGCCGAGGCCAGATGACTGGATGTATTTTAAGCGGAGGTCAATAGGTACGTCATGAGTAGGGACATCGAATTTAAGGGGGGAAGGCAGAGAACGGTGTTGGGAGGGAAATACATCAGGTATTATCGAATGGTTTATGATCGTGTGCTGTGATCAGGTTGTCTCATTCAATGTTCCGAAGGGCTGCTGCTGAGTTTCCGACTGCACTTTAGTCCCGCGCTCCTCATCTCCGGGCACCCAGTCCGAAAGGGGGCGAGTCGAGAGCAGAATCTCCTGGTCGGGTTGTTCCTGGGCTCGGCCGAGATGGCCATTCATAGGTCTCGGCGGCGGACAATGAAGGGCGCTGCCGGGGCCGAAAGGCTGCCCCTTTTCCGAGTGTACGCTCGAGTCAGGCCGTCTTTGGAGAGGGAGAACAGGGTTGTTGCGGCCACATTGAGGGATTTCCGTGACCGGTGTTCCCGGCGCCGTATTGACTGTTTTATAGACGGCAGCAATCATCTGGTAATTTTGGGTGTAGCTACTGTCTTGTGAGCATTGATTGTCTCGTTCCTAAACGTTAATGCTCCGGATGTAATGCTCAAATTTCTGAAGAGTAAACTTACACACAATCGTTGCACATAGCAGCCTGTCACTGAGAATTTCAAAATTTACATTTTGACAGGATACCCCCTTTCCATCCGCTCTATCCCCGCCTCATGTATATTTGCTGTTAGACGAGTTGCTTCCTCACTTGATGTTCATTTGCAATTAAACTGAGTTCCAAACTCCCAGTCTTTCCGTGGCTAATCGGTGTGACTATCATCTGCACGTCAGGCTGTTCCTGAACATTAAGCAGGTTCCTCCGCTCTTAGGACTTAGGGCTATCCTGCCATATTATAAATAGGTCATTTATATTTCGTCTCAAAACATAACTTCCTCCCTCTTTTAAGCTCTCTGGATAACCTCAGAACATTCTTCACGTTTCCCCATTGGCTGTCGCTCCGCAATTACATGCCGTGCGCGTTCTCGTATTGTGAACATTTCTCTTAATGATTCCGCTTTTTCTTGCGGTTGTGTTTCCTGTTGTGTTTCCTGTTCTGACTCCACGTACATGAACAGTTTACTGTCTTTTGTTATCGTTTGAATTGTCACTCGGAGCCTCTGGCAGGTTCAATGGGGCTGAAAAAGATAACACATTATGAGACTTTAATGAACAGAATACAAATATGAAGGCAAACGTATACAAAGGAGACGGTCAGTCTTGTGACATGATTTGGAGCTGATAATCACCCACTCAATGTCGGCAAGCAGGAAGAGAGATGGGCTGCTGATCAGGGCTTTCGGCTGCTGATCTCTCCACAAACCCGGCGCCCTGGGTAACAATCAGGGGCAGGAATCTGTGCTTCAGCTAAAAGTAGGGGGTGTCAATGACAGTTATTTCACGTCAGCTGAAATTATGCAGAGTTAATAGATGATGTATCATCCAGCTCCTTTTCCCTCAACATGTACATTTCCCAATCATCAGCCATCGTTATCTGTTGATTGCAAAACGGTATAGGTTCATTAAATTGTAATTGCTGCGATTATATTCCACAGGCTTGTACAATATTTTCTAACTTTGTTACAGACAAGAAAGTGGTCTACTGTATACGATGCTTTTAGAGAACCCTTCCTGATGTGTTTCCCCTGATTTTTTCCTTTGTTCGCAGTGAACATGGTGACCATATTCATCCTGTCTCGGGGAAAGTGCGGCCTCTCCAGAGTTGTCACTTGCTACCTGGTTGCCATGGCCGTGGCGGATCTTCTGGTTCTCAGCCTGGACCTCGTATTGAGCAAGATTCTACGTATGTACTTGCCAATCACCGTTTTCCTCCGCTCAATGACCAAGGGGTGTAATATCCACGCGGCTCTGATTTACACCGTCACCGACTGTTCGGTCTGGTTCACCGTCACGTTCACCTTTGATCGGTTTATCGCCATTTGTTGCCAGAAGCTGAAAGCAAAATATTGCACCGGGAAAACTGCGTCTATGGTTTTGGGAGTAGTGACTTTGCTCAGCTGTTTAAAGAACATTTACTGGTATTTTCGACTCTCAGTGTACTACAGACCGATAGTTGATCCATTCATTTGTTCGGACGGATCGCATTATTTTCATATAGATGTGACGACTCTAATTGAAATACTTTATTACTTTCTGACCCCTGTAATCCCATTTCTCCTGGTTATGCTGACGAACGGCCTCACCGTCAGGCACGTCTTACTCTCCAGCAGAGGCCGCAGGAGACTCAAGGTTACCGGCACCGGACAGAGTGCCAGTACCCGGAGATGGAGAAACGCAGGAAATCGCTGGTTTTATTGCTGATCATTTCGGGCAATTTCATCCTGCTGTCGGCACCTTTCACTGTGTACACTGCGTGGGAACTGCTGTCTTTTGGTACCACATATGTGTTTCCGCCCGATTCACTGCGACAGCTTGGCATCATTCTGCAGCTTCTGAGCTGTTGTACGAACACGGCCCTGTACGCCGTTACACAGACCAGGTTCAGGGAGCAGCTATTAAATGTGGTAAAATCTCCGGTCGCCCTCATTGTTGACAGGAAGCCGTGAGTTAGCGGCCTCACCCACCCGGACCTAACCAACATTGCAGGCACCTTCTGTCCGACTGGGCAGGTGCAATCCTTGTTCCACTCAGAACTCCCAAGCGTCAATTACATACAGAAGTCCCTCACACAGACTCGTTGTGTTTCCTTCATTCGCCGGCTTGTCTTCCCATTTCTGCTCCATCAGAGCACCGTACCATTTTAAAGTGCATTGTGCTCCACAGTTCCGCCTGCGTACATCGGTCCAGCTACGAGTCTATGGTCCTGAGTCTGTGTTCCCGAACCCATCTTTTCAACCCCTACATTGACGACTGAATTAGTGCTGCTTCCTGCACCCACGCTGAGCTCGTCACTTTCATCTACGACGCCGACAACTTTCCCCACCGCCTTCAGATATGCCACTAATCCTCCCGACAACCTCCTGCGGCACCTCCTCCTGTCCCACGTGCGAAAGCGCTATTACATTTTGTCATTTCTCTGGATGAGCAGTTCCTCTTAGGACATTGCGGGTGGGGTGCAGAGAGGAGGGGAGAGTCCGATATTTTACAATAAACTGAAATTCCCTTCCACCATGATCGGCGATGACATAGTCATTATCTGCTCTATTTCCATCCAGTGTACCATTACCCCATCACAACGCAAAAAATAAAGGATGTTTTGATAATACAAGTTTGAAATAGTTGTTCATATCATTGTGAAAATCCCTGAAATACGTTATGTATTATAAATGAGTTTATAATTCATTATTTTCTGAATAGTAAACATACCCCAAACTTTGATTTGAAACAGCTTGGAGATTCAATGTATTTACATTGTCGGATTTTCAAGTTAGGACACTGTTACAGGCAGCAAAAATAGCCAGAATTGAAGGCGATATTTCATTTTTAGTAAATCGCTGGCAGCTGAACACCGACGCCGTCTGGTCAAAGCATTGTAATTTTGCCATTGTGCCTGTCAGTTGTGTTGACAGCTCGGCATCATTCACTCGTTTACAGCATTTACAATCATTTAATTATTTTCCCGTGTAATACTTTCCCGTTGAGGAGATGGTTGAACCCGCCCAGCTGTGAAAATAAGAGGGAACGTTGCTGTCGGGCAATATCGGGGTTTCAGAATCTGACCTTGCAATCGAACAATAGCCAGGACTTCTGGATTTACAACCATCAATTCAATTCACTGGCGACCTTCTCTGTGATTTCCCTATTGGAATGAATACATGTTAAACCATTCTCCGTTTTTTTTTCACAAATTTTGGGTAACAGGTTAATTAAATGTTCCTCTGTGTTAGTGTGATACGCGAAAGTCACCATCCACTTCCCAAAGCTCGATTCCACCCTCTCAGCCAATCAGATTCACTGTGGTCACTCTGCGTATTGCTGGATGCATCATCAGGCTACCGTGAAACGTGAACTTGATACACTTGAATATTTAGATGTTTGTCTTTGTCTCAGTACGATATTGACTGCCGTTATATTAAAATAAACACTAACAGGGGGTTTGTGTTCAAGAGTAGAGAATTCATGTTGCAACTCGACAAATCTCTGCTGAGACCGCACTTAGAGTATTGTGTTCAATTCTGGTAATCTCATTATAGGAAGGATGTAGAAGCTATGGAGAGGGTGCAGAGGAGATTTACCAGGATGTTGCCTGGTTTGGAGAACAAGTCATATGAAACAAGGTTAGCATAGCTGGGACTTCTCACTTTGGAGCGTAGAAGAATGAGAGGGAACTTGATAGAAGTCTACAAGATTATGAGAGGCATAGATGGGGTGGATAGTCAGTACCTGTTTCGTAGGATACCAATAGCAAACACCAGAAGGCATATGTACAAGATTAAGGGAGGGAAATTTAGTGGTGACATCAGGGGTAGGTTTTTTACACAGAGGGTTGTGAGTGCCTGGAATGACTTGCCAGCGATGGTGGTGGAGGCTAAAACATTATGGGTATTTAAGAGACTCTTGGACAGTCAAATGGATGAAAGAAAAATAGAGGGTTATGGGGTAGTGTGGGTTTATGTTGGGGTCCGGTCCGGAACCCGCCTTCCGGGTCTTGCTCCGGTCCGTGGAACCCTGACTCCGGGTCTTGCAGCCAGCCCGACTGTCACCCGGAGCCATTAGATCATCTTGGCTTAGGGAGGTACACCTGTCGCCTAATAGGGGGCAGGTGTTTATAAGGGGCTCGGGGATTAAGCCTAGTTTGTGGGTCGTCCGGCTCCGAAGCCGGTTTAACCCGTTCTGTACCTGGTTCGTTAGCTCCGAATCCTGCTCTTTGCCTTCTCTGTTACCGGCTCTGCATTCCGCTATGCAACCTGCTCTGTACCTGTGCTGTCCGGTTCGTCTTGTTTTCCTGCTTCTCTCGTGTGCGCTGGTCCCTCTATTCCGCCGTATTAACCTTGCCCGCGCTGTTACGCTGTCTGCTTGCTTCCCCCTATTTAACGGTGTATCCCCGTTGTCCTGCTTCTCACTCTGGACCCAGCTCCCTTCTGTTCCCTTGCCTCCGTCGAGTCAGCAAGGCCGTCGCCGTTACCCCTCGCGTGGTTCTGCCCCTTTTCCTACCCCTCGCCTCCGTCGGGGAAGCCAGGCCGTTTGCCGTTGCCAGGAGGAGGGACTCGAGCGTCCCTTCCTTACCCCTCACCTCTGATGGTTTGTACCCCGTACCTGCCCAAGTTATCCGCGCCTTGCCCAGGCCTCCGTGTATCCGCCTGGGAAGCGGACCTGCCCGCGATCCATGCGGCCCGCCCTGAGGACTCCGACCCTTTCCACCCATTGCTCCCTACGGGTTGTGTCCGCACCTGCCCAGGTGTTCCGGATCTTGCCCGGGCGTCCGTGTTTCTACCTGGGAGGCGGCCCTGTCCAGGAATTATGCTGCTGCCCAGGGGGCTCTCCTGCCCTGCCTGAAATCTGGGATCCTCCTGTCTGCCCCGAACACTGGGATCCTCCTGCCTCGCCTGAACTCTGGGATCCTCCTGCTTCGCCTGAACTCCGGGATTCAGCCCCGACTGCATTACCCCTTGCATGCCATGGCATCCCCATCCTGTCCTACCCCTAGTACTTCAGTGCCTGCGGCCTGCATTTGGGTCCGTTCCTGTCCCCGTTCTCAGAGTTTAGTATTTTTTTTCAAGGATTATATGGGTCGGCACAACATGGAGGGCTGAAGAGCCTGTACTGTGCTGTAGTGCTCTATGGTCCCATTGTTGATCTTCCACTCACTTAACGATTCAGAGTAACAGAAATGTTGTCCGGGCTGCCCAAACGTTTGCATGCCCCTGTAATGGCACCAATGACATAACTAGGAAAGCAACGAGGGCCTCACGAATTATTTTTGGGAGCTAGGTAGAACGCTGCAAAGCAGGATCACCAGTTTAGTGATCTCTGAGTTGCTGCTCGAGCAGTCCGCCAGTGAGGGCGGGGCAAGACTAGCTGATTTTTACTGATAACTGTGTGGTTGAGAAACCAATGCAATACAGTGGTGGTCAGAATTCTGGGTCATTTGAGATCTCTTCTGGGGAATGTACTACCTGTACAAACGGGACAATTTCCACCTGAACCTAAGGGCGATCAATATCCTTCTTGGCAGGTTTGCGAGAGCTGTTCCGGAGGGTTCAGAAGCAGAAGCAGTGTGTAGGGAGACTGCTGACAAGGACATGCTGATGATGAGGTATGCTGACAGTGAATGAGATGAGTTGCGATGTAAAAGTGTGTGAGAGCCTCAAGGTGTGTTGAATATCGAACGGAAGGTGTCACATTGGAATGCTCGCTTCAGAAGAGAACGGGTAGATAAATCTGTAACACACTTTCCGACTGGCGCGTTCGGGCTTCTCTGTTGTGGGCATCTCTGCATCATGGCTGAAAGAAGATTATAGTGTGATCCTAAATAATCTTTTCAGTCTCCATTACGCTCGTGGACTGATGAAAACAGACCAATCAGAGCGAGAAAAATTAATGCTAAAAACGTACAAACGAAACGATATCCTTTACGTTTCGGTGTTTTTGAGACCAGATAATTCAATGAAAATTATTCAACTAAAATCAAGTGGAGGCTTCTATGGGATCACGTGCCCTCCCTCGAATCTCCACGACAATCTCAAATACAATCTCTGTCTAAACGTTAATGCCAATGAGAAAAGCGGCAATAGATCGTTCCTGTGTTAGAGGACCCAGGTCAATCAACAGTCTTCCAAAATTGTCCGTCCGGCGTCAATGGTCGCATAACTAAGACCTTTGATGTACACTAGCTGTTAATAGGACCATCCTCCCAAAGGTGTACGTGACCCTGATCGGTGGGGTGGAGGGGGAGTAGTGGGCTAAGCAGGTGGGCTAATCATGTTGACGTGTTCCCTGCAGGCTAGCGGAAGAAAGGAGAATCTTACATCTATTTCATTTAGTCGATCTGCAGAAAAATAATTCCGGATTTTGTTCAATCGATACGTGGACAAAGAATGTACAGTATGAAAGGAGGTGCAGATTGTGTTCAGTGCTGCGGATCACCCCGGGGAACCTAAAAAAATCGAGTCTACATACAGATGCTTTTTTCTTGATGTCCGATGCTGTCAATTCTACAGTACATATAATTGTTAACATATACCGTATGTTCGTAAACACACGTTTAACAAATTTAAACACTCAAAAATATTGTGAAGAATGCCACAAATAAATGTTCAGGTTTGTGTTCTTCCAAACAGGCTGTGTTCAACATCAAAGAGAATCATTGCACATCACAAATCACAATAATTACAATCAGAAAGCGATGTAGTTAACCTGTTGTAGTCCAGCACATTTGGAAATAAGGGATACGCTGGATGTTGGTATAAAATGAAAAAAAAAACATGTTATTGATAAAGATTTTGCAATAATTTGGAATTTTTCTCTAATATGAGAAAACATTCCAAGGAAGAGTTCTCTCCAGATGGGGACGGTTGTGATACACAGCCTTGATGAATCTGCCCGAAGACTTCGCTAATGATACGCAGACCATCTCTCCGATCTCTTGGAGAGCCATTCCCTGGACTGGAACCGCAGAATAGCGGATACGAAACAGACACGGTGAATGTAGTGCTGGAACGTCGGAACGATTACGGGATTCAATAAGCAGAATGGTCTGCAGTTTCAAAACACGTCACCGATCACGGTGAAATTGTCATTGCTTCTCTAGATCTCAACTCACTGAGCAGCGGCGATGATCGTACTGGTGGCCACGCTGCGGACGTCATCAGTATTCCACGTCCATCGTTGACCATGTTGATAATATGGTTGTCTTTGGAGCGTTAAGACCGTCCACAGAGGTGAGGTCACAGCGTATCCTGGTCATCCCCTGAAATACATTCCAAAATGCATATTTTAATTTCCTCCTCTTTGCATAGAATTCTGCTGGAGATTTATCCAACTCCCTGTGCGATTACTGCAGTCAGCTTATCTTCGATTATCTAGATCAAAGGGATAAGCTATTGTCACACCGTCATTCTGTACATTACTGTTTTAGTTGTTATGTACATGGACCGCCTTGGCAATTCTGCCACAAATAACAGCGTAATTAACAACCCAGGTGGACAGTCATTCCAGATGCATCTGTCCTGCAGCTTCAACGTTAACCTCT
The DNA here is from genome assembly GCF_048418815.1 of Hemitrygon akajei. NCBI lineage: Eukaryota > Metazoa > Chordata > Chondrichthyes > Myliobatiformes > Dasyatidae > Hemitrygon > Hemitrygon akajei. The sequence goes on along the minus strand of NW_027332049.1, from coordinate 915,636 downwards.
AATGCAGGACCACTGACTAACCCGTACATGGGCTTTTACCTTAAAGATGCAACTGATGTGTCGTTTTCCTAATGCCAATAGATGGCAATTTTTCAAAATGCATTTCGTCTGCTTTCTATATAGATTCGCCACTAGACACCAGATTGGAAATAATATCAAATGAAAACAAGTGGATATATCTTGCTTTTACAGATAGGCTGACGATGTGAAGCCAGTGAAAATCGTAGTAATGCAATTTGGCATCAGACCCTTTGATCATTTCAACTTTAGCTTCTACACAAACAATGTTTCAAACTCCACGTTTTTGCCATAAATATACACACTGGATAATTCATAATCAACATTTTTTCATTACATCTGGCGGTGGAAATACTCAACACAGGACAGCTTTCTCATACTGCGAGACGGGTTTAGACAACAGGATCGTGTAAAGGGATTGGTAATTCATCCGTATCTGACGAAAGACTTGATCACCATCTGTCAAATGGAATCCGAGACGCACTGAGTGAGGTGATTAGTGACAGAGGGTTCACTCATAACATTTGGAAGAGTAACACTGCACAGTCGATTGAGAAATGATACCAAGTGTTAGGTAGGCAATTTATTTTCACTTCTGGAACATCACAGCTATTACAGGCACATTTTATTCCTTAAAACGTTTCTACGTAGCGATAAATTCAGCAGCTATCGACCTTTGAAGCGAATCACTAAATATATAAAAAGAACTAGAATGAAGTTTAATGTCACTAGCATATGTTGTGAAACGTGCCGTTATGCGGCAGAAGTACATTGCAATACATTACAATTGAAACTGTAAATCATAGTTAACATTGGTCAAAAAATCTAAATTAAGTTAAGGTATAAAGAGAACACTATGCATTGAGGAATGGTTTATGGACTGTGTGCGATTCAGATATTTAATGCCTCAGGCAATAAGCTGTTTCTGTATCATCATTGCAGATCCAGACACATCATTGGCCGGAATGACAGTGCGCCGACTTATCAAATCCCACATCGCTGATCAAAGTGATAATTTCACTGCATATCCAGTCTCATCACTGTCCAGACGGAGAAGTAAACTGCGTGGCCAGTCCCATTATGCTCTGCACTACCCCAACTTCAGCACTGACTATGACAATGTCTGCCTTATAAACACGTCACTCAGCAGATTTCCAATTATCATTGATCGCACCATCACGGGGTCCGAAGGGCAAGTGTGACAACATTTGTAATATATTGAATTGTTAATGGCCGCTCATATGTCATCAAATATAACTGTTGTTAGTTAAGCAAAACGCAAACTGCACAGTGAATACCTCAGTACTTGCATCGTTGGTAGGATTTCTAGTATCCTAAACATCAAGATTATATGATGTTTTTTTTTTCACTCAAACTATTGAGGAAAACGCTCGCTGTGTTTTATAGTTATCGATACATCGGACAGTGGTCACACTCCGACCGAGCAGACCAGAGAAAGCGAGTTTTCTTCGCACAGGGTTATTATACATCAGTAATGCTTAAAGGAATTCTTTTCACTTACACCGCAGACAGTTGTGATTTATACGTTTGAACTATGCTTTACAATAACCTATATACTTTTAATGAAATGCTTGCCAGCTTCAAACACCATTCTGTCAAATGTATTATGATGATCCCTGTCAATAATCGTGCCCGTTTCGCTGTTTCCGCATTTCCAATCCTTATGAGAAGCTATTGCAAACCACCAGAGAGATTAATAGGAGTTAAGAAGAAATGAGATTCATCCGTTTCCGTTCGACCATTGTAAGTTCACAGATATACCATGTTATCAGTCTGCGGCAAAAAGAAAACAAGACCAGTTTCCAGAGATTTTGAAATAATATTTGAATGCACACAGTGCCCAAGTAAGAGGAATATTCCAGGGAACCGATAAACGAGGAACAATGGTATAATAAACTAAACCGAATAAACGGTTTTGAAGCACTGGTAGCTGTTTGTTTTTGTGTGATCTGCAAAGGAGGTAAATTGCAGAAAGTTACAGCATCAGCTTTGTTTGCTAATAAATACAAAGTCATTTCATAAAACGTGCGATGCCCCGGATTTAAGCCTATCCTACCGCACCGTCTCTTTACACACAGCGAAACAGCGTCAGCTACCACACAGTGATAACATCTCCATGACGGCAGCTTGGACTCTTTTATGGGCTACGAGTACGGGTATGGGGCAGTAAGGAAATTGTTTTTACATTTTTTCCCTTGTTCTTTTCTGATTCAACAGCATCAGTTCCTGATGAGTTCCTCGCAAGGAAGTGAGGTACAAATGTTGAAGATTATTACCATATCTAGTATATCAGCATGATACGAGAAATACTAATGGGCTACTTGTAGAACCACAGAACGATAACGTGCCAAGAGTACTTATCGACCACTAAGTGATCTGATCCGCATTGTGCTGAATGAAACCCAGGTGTGGAGAGTTAATGTTACCATTCTTGTCCCTGTATCTCTTCATTCTCTTTTCCTCCGCAAGCCTGACTTCCATGTCTACTTCTCACTCTGTCTAACAGGAGAACAGGTTTCTACAGAAGGCTGGTAGACCTTTTCTGTCTTATGGAACTTCCATATTCCGAGCTTTTGGCGTTCTGCTTCAGAACCATTGTTTTTTGTTCCCCAGTTTTTAGCAAACCGAAGACGAATCATATTTGAATTTTGACTAATTTACTTCTTTTCTTACAGAAATATTTATTGAAAATACAAATAATCTTTTATTATTTTAGACGAATTTGTTCTATTTTAAATTTCGTTATATCCTCCGAAATGCTGTGAGATTTGTTATTATTTGAAATTCCCAAGCCATGTAACAATAACAGTGCTCAACTACAAACTTCTTCCTCAGCTACTGGGTAAACAAAGGGTTAACTCTTCCCGTCGTTTCATGGAAAATATTCGCGTCAATTCAAGGTAGATTGCTGACGTCACCGGAGGATCTCTCGCTCTTATTAATAAGAGTCCCTTTCACTCAGTTCCCTCAGTTTCAGCGAGAGCAGCCTCTCCTGTCACAGACAGAGATCCGGAGCTGCGCCGAGAGGAGATTAAGGACGACAGGCTGTTTCTGTCATGGATCCGAGTCCGGGAAGGACAGCTTGGAATACAACTGGAAATGGGAAAAATATCTTTTGGATGGTTCCATATATTTCAGCAGAGTATGATTGGATAACGGTAGATTATCGAGTCGCGCATGCTTTAGAAGCAATTAAAGTGATTTTCCTCCCCGTCCTCGCTATCATTGCTCTTCCCGGTGAGTGTCTTTCCAAAGATAACTTAACTGCACATTTTCCTTCTCACTTGTACCTGTCATCACTTGTACCTTTCATAATAATAATTAATGTTGCTCTCGCACATACCAGTTGATAATGAAGCAATTTGTTGTCCGATTCACTTTCATAATTCACTGTCCTGAGCATCCCTGTTTAAGAAAATATCTGCTGGTAGTGGTGATCATCCCGAGCAGGTTCAGGAGAATAAACGATTGTAAGCATGAGCCGTGTTTGATGACCCTGTGCCTGTATGCGCAGGAGTTTAGGAGGATGGAGTGGGGAAAATGGGAAGCTTACTTGTAATTGAAACGCTCAGATCGAGATGTCGTGCAGAGGATCTATCGAACAGTGGGAGAGTGTAGGACGGAGAGCGCAGCTTCAGAATAGATGAATGCTACCGTCAATACAGAGCTGAGGGGGAATTTCTCCAGCCAGAGGCAATATGCTTATCGACCTGTTTGCCACAGACTGTTGCCGAGGGCAGAAGAGTGCATGTATTTTAAGCAGAGGTAATAGGTACGTCATGAGTAGGGGCGCCACATTTAAGGGGGGGGGGGTGAAGGCAGGAAAACGTTGTTGGGAGGGAGATACATCGGCCATGATCGAATGGCTTATGACCGTGTGCTGTGATCAGGCTGTCTCAGTTAATGCTCCGAAGGGCTGCTGCTGAGATTCCGGCTGCACTTTCGTCCCGCGATCCTCATCTCCGGGCACCCAGTCCGGAAGGGGGCGAGTCGAGAGGAGGATCTCGGGCTCGTTCCTGGGCTCGGCCGAGATGGCCAGTCACGGGTCTAGGCGGCGGAGAATGAAGGGCGCTGCCAGGACCGACTGCCTGCCCCTTATAAGTCACTGCCCGGCTGTCCTTGGAGAGGGAAGACGGGGTCGTTGAGGGGAAACGGAGAGGTTTCCGTGAGCGGTGTTCACGGCGCCCTGTTGACTGTTTTATAGACGGCAGCAAACATATAGTAATTTTTGGTGTAGCTACTGTGTTGGAAATATCGATTGTCTCGTTAATAAAAGTTAATGCTCCGGATGCAATGCTCGAATTTCTGGTGAGTGAACTTACAAACAATCGTTGCACACAGCAGCCTGTCACCGTGACGTTGAAACTTTACACTTTCCATCCGCTCTACCCCGCCTCATGTATATCTGCTGTGAGACAAGTTGCTTCCTCACTAGAGGTTCCTTTGCAATTAAACTGGGTTCCAACTTCCCAGTCTTTCCGTGGCTAATCGGTGTGACTATCATCTGCACATCAGACTGTTCCTGAACATTAACCAGGTTCTTCCGCTCTTAGGATCTTCGGACGTGCCTGCCAAAGGGGTTATTCGCATTTCGGATCAAAACAGAACTACGTCCCTATTATAAGCTCTTGGGATATACTCCGAACTTTCATTACGTTTCCCCACTGGCTATCGCTCCGCAATACCATGCCGTGCACGATCTCTAATAGTGAGCATGTATCTTAATGATTCCGCTTTTAACCAAGCGTTGTGCTCGCCTGTTCTATATCCACGTACGTGAGAAGTTTACTTTCTTTTTTTTTTCATCGTATCAATTGTCACTCGGAGCCGATGGCAGGTTCAATGGTACTGAGCCAGTTAACGCATTATCGAGATTTAATGAATAACATTGTTACGTGCCCGGTAACGGGTTAGAAAGGACCAGCAGAAATGGAACACACCTGGAGTCTGAGTTTCCGTTACGAACTCTATTTTATTAGTAACTACGTAAAATAGTCATATATAAAAAAAGATAAGTTAAACAGGTTAGCTTCGGAATGGTGTAGTTAAGAACAGTTCAGTTCGTGTTGGTAAATTGAGTAGAATTGAGGAGAAAGAGAGAGAGAGAGAGAGAGAGAGAGAGAGAGAGAGAGAGAGAGATGAGGAGAGAGAGAGAGAGAGAGAGAGAGAGAGAGAGAGAGAGAGAGAGAGAGAAGAGAGAGAGATGAGAGAGAGGAGAGATGAGAGAGAGAGAGAGAGAGAGAGAGAGAGAGAGAGATGATTTGCCTTCTCTGTGCCGATGCGATAGCGTTTATCTTCCACATCGTCCTCCGAAGTCCTATAGAAGTTACTGACTCTGACTACACCAAAGAGAATGCCGTTTTAACGCCGTAAGCTATCAACCCAGGCAAGGGTTAAACAGACCCGCAGCTTTCCTCCGGTCACCCCTTTGCCCTGACTGTGAGGGGAAAAAAAACACCGTTGCCGTGGGCACGCAAAACCCATCCGGTGTCAGTGTCTGCCTTGTGTGTCTGGTGCGTCTGATTACAAAGCCAGTTGACCTTGTATATATTCCACAAATACTGAACACCAGCTGCCCATTATATAATTCCGTCCTGCGGTAACCATGGCAGCCTTTAGGCTGTTCGTTGCTCTCTCTCCCTCTCTCTCTCTTTCTGAAGTAGCACAGACACTCTCTCTCTTTAAAGGAACAATCCATAGTAAATAATCCTTCGGATCTCGTCACAGGCATACAGATGTGAAGCGGAAGTGAAAGGAGACGGTGAGCCTCGTAACATGATTTGAAGCTGTAATCACTCACACAAGGTCGGCAAGCAAGAGGAGAGATTCAATAATAGGGCTTTGGGCTGCAGCTGTCTCTGTAAACCCGGCGCCCTGGGCAACAATCGGGGATAGGAATCTACGCTTTAGCTACATGTTAGGGGTGTCATGGGCACTTTTTTTGGACAGCTAAAATTATGCAGAGTTAATAGATGATGCATCATTCAGCTTCTTTTCCCTCAACACGTACGAAATTCCCCCAATCATCAGCCATCCTTATCTGTTGATACAAGAGATTGCACTGTTTACAGTAGTTTGCAAAACAGTATAGGTTTATTGAATGGTAACGCTACGATTATATTCAATCGCCTTATACAATCATTTCTAACATTGTTACAGACAAGAAAGTGGTCTGCAGTATATGTTTGTTTTAGGAGAACCCTTCCTGATGTGTTTACCCTGATTGTTTCCTTTGTTCGCAGTGAACATGGTGACCATATTCATCCTGTCTCGGGGAAAGTGCGGCCTCTCCAGAGTTGTCACTTGCTACCTGGTTGCCATGGCAGTGGCGGATCTTCTGGTTCTCATCCTGGACCTCGTATTGAGTAAGATTCCACAGATGTACATGTCACGCTACGTTTACCTCCATGCATTGATCAAGGGGTGTAATATCCACGCTGTTCTGATTTACACCGTCACCGACTGTTCGGTCTGGTTCACCGTCACGTTCACCTTTGATCGGTTTGTCGCCATTTGTTGCCAGAAGCTGAAAGCAAAATATTGCACGGGGAAAACTGCGGCCGTAGTTTTGGGGACAGTGACTGTGATCAGTTTGAAGAATATGTACTGGTATTTTCGGCTCTCACAGTACTACAGAGGAATGGCTGCTCTATTCATTTGTAGTGAGAGACCATTCTTTTTTACTCTAAGTAAATCTAGAGTTATTGAACTCTTGTACTCCCTCCTCACCCCTGTACTCCCATTTCTCCTGGTTCTGCTGACGAACGGCCTCACCGTCAGGCACGTCTTGGTCACCAGCAGAGCTCGCCGGAGTCTCAGGGTTCCCGGAAACGGACAGTGTACCAAAGACCCGGAGATGGAGAAACGCAGGAAATCCCTAGTTTTGTTGTTGATCATCTCGGGCAATTTCATCCTGCTGTGGGTACCTTTCACTGTGTTCTCTGCGTGGAATCGGTTGATTATCTTTACCACATATGTGCGTCCGCCCGATTCGCTGCGAGAGCTGGGCATCATTCTGCAGCTTCTGAGCTGTTGTACAAACACGGCCCTTTACGCCGTTACACAGAACAAGTTCAGGGAGCAGCTGAGAAATGTGGTAAAATCTCCGCTCACTCTCATTGCTGCGAGGAAGTCGTGAGTTGACGGCCTCACCCACCCGGACCTAACCAACGTTCCGTACATTGCCGGCACCTTCTGTCCGACTGGGCCGGCGCAATCCTGGTTCCACTCAGAACTCCCAAGCAGCAATTACATACAGAGGTCCCGGACACAGTCTCAGAGCGTTTCCTTCATTCGCCGGCTTGACTTCCCTTTTCGGCTCCATCAGAGCACCCGACAATTTTGAAGTTCCTTGTGCTCCACAATTGCACCTGCGTATATCGGTCCGCCTTCGAGACTATGGTCCTGAGTCTGTGTTCCCGAACCCATCTGTTCAACCCCTACACTGACGACTGAATTGGTGCTGCTTCCTGCACGCACGCTGAGCTCGTCAATTTTATCTATGACGACGACAGCTTTCCCCACCGCATTCAGATATGTCTGGTCCCCTTTTGACACCTGCCTCGACTGTATCCCTGCCCTTCCCAACTGCACGACAAATTGTCTATCGACATAGAGTTCCGTTAAATCCTGACCATGTCTAGATACAGTTAACGCACGCAGTCATTTTTTCCCCACAGGTTTGGGGAAAAATGAACTAAGTTCAGATGACCAAGTTGTAGTTGGATACCGAGGAACATTTTATCACAAAGAATGTGATCTGTATGTGGAACAGACTGACAAAGGAGGTGGATGTTACAGGGTTGTTAACAATATTTAAAAGACATCTGGACAGTTTCAATAATGGGAAGGTTGACAGAGATGTGTTCCACACGCGGACAAACGGGACCAGATCAGATGGCCATGTCGGTCAGCTTGGAAATATTGGGCTCTATCAATCTTGCACTCTAATCGTAGCTGCGGCGTCTGTAAACATGAAGCGATTCTATGAATAAATACTACCGTAACGCGCTTTATGCTCTGGACAGGTGTTCATACATACCGCATAAATGCAGGTATATCCTTACTTCCAGTAATAAAGTCCATTAGAGGTAAATGTTGAACTGCATATCAAACGAATAAAAGATGTTTGCACATCTATACAAATGGTGGGCTGATTTTTTTTAAAAAAAAACTTGTTATTGTTCTGTTTCGTTTCGCCGCAGTTAACTTTGTGGCAATCACCATTCTCTGCCGGGGAAAATGCGGTCTGTCCAAATGCTTATTGTCCTTTGGAACTGATTGTGACTCAAATGCATATCGCAGCAGTTTCTCGAGTCATGTTCTTGGATTTTCTACTGACACTGGCGACCTTCTCTGTGATTTTCCTATTGGACCGAAAATGTATTAAGCCATTCTCCATCTTTTACCCACCGATTTTGGGTAACAGGTTAATTAAATGTTCGTCTCTGTTAGTGTGAGACACATCCCAAACCTCGATTCCACCACCTCTACCAATCAGATTCACTGTGGTCACTCTGCGTCTTGCTGGATGCACCATCAAGCTACAGTGAAACGTGAGCGTCATACGTTCGGATATTTAGACGATTGTTCTTGTCCCAGTACGACATTGACTGCAGTTATATTAATATAAACATGTACACTACAGATTTCCTGGAGAAATAATAGTGAATTAACTATTCTTAACATTTAGCATGTAGAATTAACTGAAAATGAAACTGACGTGTTAATCTATTTATAGAATACTTTAATACCTTTCAAAATGGCTGTTAGAAAAACGTCCCAATCAGTGGAAAAACCTAACTTTGATCGAGTACCTGCAGTTAAAATTACCCTTCATATATTTCGGGATTTTTGGAAAAAATGTTGCACAATCCAGAATTGCTCTGTCGCTTGTAAAACATTAAGTTATTGGCAATCTTTTTTTTCCGACAACTGAAATATTAGAAATGTCCTGCAGTTCCCCAGCATGTAGTTTCACTTTGTTTTACATTAACCCTATCTGAACAAATATAGAACCATAGAACATTACAGCATAGAAACAGGCCTTTTGGCCCTTCTTGGCTGTGCCGACCCAATTTTCTGCCTAGTCCCACTGACCTGCAGCTCGGCCATATTCCTCCAAACCACTCTCATCCATATACCTATCCAGGTGTTTCTTAAATATCAAAAGTGAGCCGTCATTCACCATTTCATCTGGCAGCTCATTCCACACTCCCACCACTCTCTGCGTGAAGCCCCCCTGCACAATGTTCCATTTAAACTTTTCCTCCTTCACCCTCAACCCATGACCACGAGTTTTTTTGTCCCACCTGGCCTCAGTGGAAAAAGCCTGCTTACATTCATTCTGACTATACCAATCATAATTTTATACACCTCTATTAAATCACCCCTCATTCTCCTACGCTCCAGGGAATAAAGTCCTAACCTATTCAACCTTTCTTTGTAACTCGGTTTAACAAGTCCCAGAAACATCCTTGTAAACCTTCTCTGCACTCTTTCAACCTTATTAGTATCCTTCCTGTAATTAGGTGACCAAAACTGCACACAATACTCCAAATTCGGTCTCACCAATATCTTATACAACCTCACCATTACATTCCAGCTCTTATACACAATACTTTGATTTATAAAGACCAATGTACCAAAAGCTCTCTTTACAACCCTATTTACATGTGCCACCACTTTTAGTGAAATATGTATCTGCATTCCCTGATCCTTCTGTTCTACTGCACTCCTCAGTGTCCTACCATTTACCCTATATGTTCTACCTTGGTTTGACGTTCCGAAGTGCAATACCTCACACTTGTCCGCATTAAACTCCATCTGCCATTTTTCTGCCAATTCCTCCAACTGGTTCAAATCGCTCTGCAAGCTTTGAAAACCTTCCTCAATGTCCACTACACCTCCAATCTTTCTATCATCAGGAAATTTGCTGATCCAATTTGCCACATTATCATCCAGATCATTGATATACATGACAAATAACAATGGACTCAGCACTGATCCTTGAGGCACACCACTAGCCACAGGCCTCCACTCAGAGTAGCACTCCTCAATTACCACTCTCTGGCTTCTTCCATTGAGCCAATGTCTAATCTAATTTACTCTCTCTCCATGTATACCTAGCGACTGAATCTTCCTAACTATCCTGCTAAGCGGGACCTTATCAAAGGCTTTACCAAAGTCCATGTATACAACATCCACTGCCTTCCCTTCATCTGCTTTCCTGGTAACTCCCTCGAAAGACTCTATACATTGGTTAGACATGACCCACCACGCACAAAGCCATGCTGACTGTTTCTAATAAGTCCCTGTTTATCCAAATACTTGTGGATCCTATCGCTTAGTATTCTTTCCAATAATTTCCCTACTACCGATGTCAAACTTACTGGCCTATAATTCCCAGGTTTATTTCTGAGCCTTTTTTAAACAACGGGACTACATGAGCTATCCTCTAATCTTCTGGCACCTGACCCATCGATATCGACATTTTATATATTTCTGCCAGGGCCCCTGCAATTTCAACACTTGTCTCGTTCAAGTTTTGAAGGAATACGCTGTCAGGTCCTGGGGATTTATCTACTCTGGCTTGGTTCAAGACAGCAAGCATCTCCTCCTTTTTAATCTGTATAAGTTCCATGACCTCACTACTTGTTTGCCTTATTCCCATATACTCCTTAGTAAATACAGATGAAAAAAAACCATTTAATATCACTTCCATTTATTTTGGTTCATTACATAGCCGATCACTCTGATCTTCAAAAAGACGAATTTTATCTCTTACTATCCATTTGCTCTTGACATACCAATAGAAGCTCATAGGATTATCCTTCATGCTGACTGCCAAAGCAACCTCATGTCTTCTTTTAGCCGCCCTGATTTCTTTCTTAAGTATTTTCTTACTATTTCTATACTCCTCAAGCATTTCATTTCCTCCCTGTTGCTAATACATATTATACATCTCACTCTTCTTCCTTATCAGAGTTCCAATATCCTTCGAGAGCCAAGGTTCCTTGTTCTTATTCGTTTTGCCTTTAATCCTGACAGGAACATACAAACTCTGCACTCTCAAAATTTCTCCTTTGAAGGCCTCCCACTTACCAATCACATCCTTGCCAGAGAACAACTTGTCCCAATCTACGCTTTTTCGATCCTTTCTCATTTCTTCAAATTTGGCATTTTTCCAGTTTAGCCCCTCAACCCGAGGACCAGATCTACCTTTATAGATGATCAAGTCGAAACTAATGACGTTATGATCTCTGGAACCAAAATGTTCCCCTACACACACTCCCTTCACCTGCCCTAACTCGTTTCCTAATAGGAGGTCTAATATTGCATCCTCCCTGGTTGGTACAGCTATATATTGATTTAGAAAACTTTCCTGAACACACTTAACAAACCTTAACCCATCTAGACCTTTAACAGTATGGGAGTCCCAATCAATGTGAGGAAAATTAAAATCCCCTACAATCACAACATTCTGTCTCCTGAGGTTGTCTGTTATCTCTCTGCAGATTTGCTCCTCCAATTCTCGCTGACTATTGGGTGTTCCATAATACCACCCTATTAATGTGGACATGCCTTTCCTGCTTCTCAGCTTCACCCATATGGCCTCAGTAGGCAAACGCTCTAATATTTCCTGCCGCTGCACTGCTGTAATATTTTCCCTAATTAGAAAAGCTACCCCCCACCATTCATCCCTCTGCCTCTATCACGCCTGAAACATCGGAATCCTGGAACATCGAGCTGACAGTCTTGCCCCTCCTGTAGACAAGTTTCAGTAATGGCTATGATGTCATAATTCCATGTGTCAATTCAAGCACTCAGCTCGTCCGCCTTTCCCACAATACTCCTTGCATTGAAATATACATACCTCAGAAGATTATTACCGACACACACAACCTTACTATCTGTGACTTTGCATGAACTACTAACATCATTTATTTTTACCCCCGTTCCACTATCTACTCTCGCACTCTGGTTCCCATCAACCTGCAAATCTAGTTTAAAACCCTCCCCATTAACACTAGTAAACCTTCCTGCAAGTGTATTGGTCCCCTTGTTGTTCAAGTGTAACCCGTCCCTCTAGTACAGGTCCCACCTGCTCCAGAAAAGGTCCCAATGATCTAGAAATCTGAAACCCTGGCCCTTACACCAGTTTCTCAGCCATGTGTTCATTTCCCAGAGTATCCTACTCTTATCCTCACTGGCACGTGGCACAGGCAGCAATCCGTAGATTCCTACCCTCGAGGTCCTATTTTTCAACTTCCTACCAAACTCTCTGTACTCACTGTTCAGGACCTCCTGTCTCTTCCTACCTATGTCATTGATTACCCTCCCAGTTGAGAATTCTGCGCACGCGATCAGAGATATCCATGACACTGGCACCCGGGAGGCAACAAGCCATCCCGGAATCTCTGTCATGACCACATATTCTCCTGTCTGTACATGGCCACAGGGGAACCCTGTACTACCTGCCCTTTTCGCTTCCCTCCTAATATCTAAGCTTTTAAGTCCAGTGCAAGTCCTCCCTACAATCGCCAAGATCCTTTTTCCGTAGTGAATACAGAAGACAAGTATTTAGTAAGTTGCTCCACTATTTCCTGCGGTTCCATACACCCTTTTCCTTTGTCACACCTGATGGTCCTACTCTCTCATGTCTTATCAACTTCCTCTGCACATACTTGTAGACTACTTTGGGGTTTTCCTTAATCCTGTCCGCCAAGGCCTCTCATGGCCCATTCCGGCTCTTTGAATTTCGTTCTTACTCTCCTTCCAGCAAGCATTATAATCTTTTAAATTCATATCATTACCTTGTTTTAGAAGCTTTCGTAATCTCTTCATTTCTTCTTCACTAGATTTACAACAACCTTTGTGCATCACAGATCTTGCACCGTACCATCCTTTCCATGTATCATTGGAACGTACATAATCAACACCCCACGTAAATATCTCCTGAACATTTTCCATATTTCTTCGATACGTTTCCCTGAGTATCTGTTTCCAATTTATGCTTCCAAATTCCTGCCTGTTCCCTTTACTCCAATTAAACGTTTCCCTAACTTGCCTGTTCCTATCCCTCTCCAATGCTCTGGTAAAGGAGATGGAATCGTGTTCACTATCTCCAAATTGCTCTCCCACTGAGAGACTAGACACCTGACCAGACCCATTTCCCAATGCCAGATCAGGTAAGCCTCGCCAGCTGTTAGATTATCCACATATTGTGTCAAGAAACCTTCCTGAGCACACCTAACAAGCTCTAACGCATCTCAACCCCTTATTCTATGGAGATGCTAATTAATATCTGGAAATCAAATTCTCCCACCACAAAATCCTGTTATTATTACTTCTTTCCAGAATCCGTATCCTTATCTGCTCCTCGATATCCCTCTTACTATTGGGTGGTCTATAAAAATCACCACGTAGTGTTATTGACCTCTTCTTGTTCCTAACGTCCACCCACAGAGACTCTGTAGAGAACCCCTCCAATAATTTCCTCTTTTCTGCTTCAGTGATACTATCTCTGTGAAACTGTGCCACACCACCACCTCTTTCTGAAACATCTCACGCCTGGCAGTTGAAGTAGCCATTCCTGCCCCTGCACCATCCAGGCGTCTCTAATGGCCACAACATCATAGCTCCGTGCTGATCCACGTTCTACGCTCACCCGCTTAGAATTTGCCTTCTATTGGAATTTTGAAACGTCCCAGACATCTACCATTCCACTAATTCTTGCTAATAATTGCAAGCCTATGGCTATCATGTTGCCTTTGACTGCTCTCGTTCGGCACATTTGTATCACCTTTCCTTTCGAAGACATCTCCTCTTTGGGAAGTATATATCCTGTGCCCTCCAAATTCCTTCCAGGAATTACAGCCATTGCTGCTGTGCAGTTCATTCTGTCTTGTGTTCTTTTCCAGTCAATTCTGGCCAACTCCTCTCTCATGCCTCTATGATTCCCTTTACCACACAGTAATTCCGATGCATCCCACTTTAGCTCCCTTTTCTCAGGTTACAAGGTGAATTCAATCATATTCTTTTCATTTTCACCAAAGCGTTGTTTTACCAAGCTCTCTAATCAATTATGGATCATTACACTGATCCGGTAGTGGACTCAACCACGAGCTGTTCTACACCCAATCTAGGCATTCTGAAAATTCTCTCTGTTGGAATCCAGCACCAACATGATTTTCCCAGTCTGGCTGTAAATTTAAATCCCTCATATCGATTGTTACATTGCCCTTTAGGCATGCATTTTCAATCTTCCGTTGTAATTAGTAAACCTTGTCCTTACTGTTGTTGGCGGTCGGTATATACCTCACATCATTGTCTTGTACCCTTACAGTTCGTTGGCTCCAATCACAATGATACAACGCCTCACGACCCTATATCACCTCTGTCTAATTATTTGATTTCACTTTAATCGATTGAGAAACCCCGCCCGTTCTACCTACTTGACGGGCATTTTGCTGCAATGTGTATCATTGTCATTGCGCTCCTACCCATAATCATCCATGAAACAATGTTTCAAAGATTCTTACAACATCATATACACTTCTGCCAATATTTAACTGCTAGTTGTTCTACCATATGCAGTACTCGACGCACATTCAAATATAACGCCTTCACTCCAGTATTCAGCCATTTCGATTTTACCCGCCTTTTACGCTGTAACTGCAAGTCTTGACTGCAATTTTGCCTTATCAGCCTTTCTTTGCTAGGAATCTCACTATACATTGCCTCTGTTTGTTAACCAACTATCGCATCTTCAGCACTATGACAACGGTTCCCTGACCACTGACAAATACATTTAAAACCAACTGAAAAACTGTAGCCAACCTTCACGCAAGGACATTAGATCCCTCTGGTTCAGGTACAATCGGTCCCTTTTCTAGAGCTCGTACCATCTCCAGAATTTCCTCCACAATCTCATTCAAAAATTGTCTGTCTGGCGTCAATGGTCGCATACCCAGGACCTGTGATATACTCCAGCTGCCCATAGGACCATCCTCCCATAGCTGCACGTAACCCTGATCAGTGGGGTGGAGGTGGAGTATTGGGCTAAGCAGGGGGGACATCCATGCTCATGTGTGACCTACAGGCTAGCGGACGAAAGGAGATTCTTAATCTCTTTTATTTGCTCTATATGCACAAAAATAATTCCGGACTTTATTCAGTCGATACGTGGATAAAGAACGTACAATATGAAACGAGGTTCAGCATATGTTTATTGTTGCAGATAATGGATCACCCCGGGGAACCTAAAAATATCTACATAACGTTACGCTGCATTCAGTTGTTTTTTTTTCTGATGTCGAATGCTATCAATAATATAGTAAATACAAGGGTTAACATGTAGAGTATGTCTGTAATGTCTGTAATGTCTCATAAATATTGCGAAGAATGCTACAAATAAATGTTCAGGTTTGTGTTGTTTCTACCAGGCTGTGTACAACAACAAAGAGAATTAATGCACATCACAAAACAGTTTAATTACAGTCAGAAATATATGTAGTTAACTTGTCGTAGTCCAGCATACGTAGAAAAAAAGAATACTCCAGAGGCTGTTATAAATTAAAATAAGATATATTATTGATAAACATTCTGCAATAATTTGAAATGTTTGCTCCAGTAGGAGACAGGATTCCAAGGAAGTGTTATCTGTAAGTAGGGACGGATATGAAACACAACATTGATGAATCTGCCCAAAGTGCTGCCCAATCACACTAGCCTCGTCTCTCCGATCTCTGGGAGAGCCACTCTGAACTACAGAACAGCGGACAATAAGCAGACACATTGAATGTAATGCTGGAACATCAGAACGATTACGGGATCCTGGAATCAGTAAGCAGAATGGTGTGCAGTTTCAAAACACGTCACCGACCAAGTGGATATTCTCATTGCTTCTCCAGACCTCAGCTCACTGAGCTGCGGCGATGATCTTACTGGTGGTCACGCTGCTAACGTCCTCCAGTATTCCAAGCCCATCGTTGACCATGTTGATAATATGGTTGTCTTTGGAGTCTTAAGACCATCCATGGTTGTGAGGTCACAGCGTTTCCTGGCCATCAGCTGAAATGCAATCCAAAATGCATATTTTAATTTCCTCCTCTTTGCATAGAATACAGTTGGAGACGAATCCAGCTCTTGCGATTCATGCAGTCAGCTGATCTTCGGTTATCTAGATCAACGGGATAAACTCCGTCATTGTGTACATTACTGCTTTGTTGTTATCTGCGTGGACCGCATTGGCAATTCTGCCACAAATAGCAGCGTAATTATCAACCCAGGTGGACAATCATTTCAGGTGCTATGTCCTGTAGCTTCCACGCTGACCTCAAATGCAGGACCACTGCCTAGCCCCTACATGTGCTTTTACCTTAAAGATGCAATTGATGTGTTGTTATTCTAATACCAAGAAATGGCAATTTGTCAAAATGCATCCCGTCTGTTTTCTGTAGAGCTACGCCACTACACCCCAGATTGGAAATAATATCAAATTGAAACTAATGGATGTATCTTGCTGTTATAGATCGGATGCCGGAGCGAAGCGATTGAAGATCATAGTAATGCAATTTGTTATCAGACTCGTTGCTCATTTCAACCTGAGTTTCTGCGTAGACGATGGTTCAACCTCCACTTTCTACAATAAATATTCACACTTAATACATCATAATCAGCATTTTAATTATATCTGTCGATGGATATAATCAACACGGGGCAGATTTCTCAACCTGCGAGACGGATTTAGACAATTTGCAAGAGTGCCAATTTTGTGAAATGAGAAAGGATCTAGCAAGAGTGGATTGGAATAAGTTGTTTTCTGGCCAGGGTGTGTTCAGTAAGTGGAAGGACTTCAAAGGCGAAATTTTGAGAGTGCAACATTTGCATGTTACTGACAGGATTAAAGGCAAAGTCAACAGGCATAGGGAATCATGGTTTTCAATTGATATTGGCGATCTGGTTAAGAAAATGAGAGAGGTGTATACCGGGTATAGGAAACAAGGAACAAATGAGGTACTTGAAAAGTATAGAAAATGTAAAAAGATACTAAGGAAAGAAATCAGGAAGGTAAAAATATATGAAGTTGCTTTAGAAGATAATGTGTAGGTAAACAGGAAAGATTTCTGCAAGTACATTAAGAGTAAAAGATAGTAAGGGACAAAATTGTTCCCCTAGAAGATCAGACTGGTCATATATGTGTGGAGGCTCACGAGGTGGGAGAGATCTTAAACAGATTTTGCATCAGTATTTACTCTGGAAACTGGTATAGTGTTTATGGAAGGAAGGGGAAGAAGCAGTGGTGTCATGGAACATACAGAGATTAAAGAGGAGGAGGTGCTTGCTGCCTTACAGCAAATAAAGGTAGATAAATCCCCCGGGCCTAACATGATATTTCGTCGGACCTTGAGAGAGACTAGTGTAGAAATTGCTGGGTCCCTGGCAGAAATATTTAAACTGTCCTTAGCCACGGGTGCGGTGCCGGAGTATTGGAGGGTAGCTCATGTTGATCCGTTGTTTAAAAAAGGCTCCAAAGGCAATCCAGGTAATTACAGGCCGGTGACTCTGACATCAATAGTGGGTAAGTTATTGGAAGGTGTTCAGAGATATCGGAAATTGAAGTATTTGGACAGACAAGGGTTGCTTGAGCATTGTCAGCATGACTTTCTGCGTGGTAGAATGTGTTTAACGAATCATGTAGAGTTTTTCTAGGAGATTAAAAAGAAAGTAGATAAAGGAAAGGATGTGGATGTTGTCTATGTGGACTTTAGTAAAGTCGTTGACAAGGTCCACATAGGAGGTTAGTTCAGAATGTTTAGACAGAAGGTATCCATGGAGAGGTTTGTAAACTGGATTCGAAGTTGGCTGTGTGGGGGATTGCAGACAATGGTAGTGGATGATTGTTTCTCATACTGCAAGCCTGTGACAAATGGTGCGCCTCATGGATCTGCGCTGGGACCATTGTTGTTTGTTGTCTATATCAGAGATCTAGATGATAATGTGGTAAATTGCAGCAGCAAGTTTGCTGATGAAACTAAGATTGGAGGCGTTGTGGACCGCGAGGAAGGATTCCAAGTCTTTCAGAGGGATCTGGACCAACAGGAAAAATGGGCCAGAAAATGGCAGATGGAACTTAATGCAGACAAGTGTGAGGTATTGCATTTCGGAAGGACAGAACAAGGTAGTACGTACACAGTGAATGGTAGGGCGCTGAGGAATGCGGAGGAACAAAGGGACCTGGAAGCACAGATACATAATTCCCTAAAAGTGGCTTCACAGGTAGTCAGGGTTGTAAAGACGGTTTTGGCATCCTGTCATTCATAAATCAAATGACTTGGGATGTTATGGTGAGGTGGTATAAGACATTTGTGAACCAAATTTGGAGTATTGTGTGCAGTTCTGGTCACCTAACTATAGGAAGGATATCAGTAATATTGACAGAGTGCAGAGAAGATTTACTAGAATTTTACCAGGTCTTCAGGAGTTGAGTAACAGGGAAAGATTGAACAGGTTAGGACTTTATTCCTTGGAGCATAGAAGAATGAGGGGAGATCTGATCGTCTACAAACGAATGAGGGGTATAGACAGAGGAAATGCGAGTAGGCTATTTCCACTTTGACTAGGTGAGATAAATACGAGAGGACATGGCATTAGGGTGAAAGGCGAAAGATTGCGGGAACATTAGTGGGAACGTTTTCACGCAGAGAGTGGTGGGAGTATGGAAATAGCTGCCATCTGACGTGGTAAATTTATTTAAGAATAAGTTGGGTAGATACATGGACTGGAGAGATCTGGAGTGTTATGGACTGGGTGCAGTTCAATTGGACAGAGGAATAAAGTTTCGGCACAGGGTAGAAGGGCCGAATGGCCTGTTTCTGTGCTGTAGTGTTGTATGGTTTTATGCTTCTGATAGAGTTGTGTAAAGGGATTTGTAATTCAGAGGGAATTGACGAAAGACGTGTCAGAAGGCATCTGGAAGGTGATTGGTGGTGGAGGGTTCACTCAGAACATTTGAAATGTAACACTGAGAAAATTACCAAGTATGAGGAAGGCAAGTTGCATTCACTTCTAAAACGTGGCAGCTATCTCAGACACAGTTTACATCTATACAGATCCTACACAGCGATAAATGTAGAGGCCAAGAGTCTTAGAAGCGTATCACTAGATATAAGAAATTAGATCTACACTGAAGTTTAATATGAGTGGCATATCAGTGAGTTGGTCAGTTAGTCCAGACGAAGGGTCTCGGGCCCGAAACTTCGACAGTGCTTCTCCTTATAGATACTGCCTGGCCTGTTGTGTTTCACTAGCGTTTTGTGTTGGTTGCTTGAATTTCCAGCATCTGCAGATTTTTGCGTGTTTGCCTTATTAAGGGATGGTTACTGGGTTCTATGCGATTCTAAACATGAAGATAATTTGATATTTTTCGCAAGCGATGTGTGATCATTACCTAGGATTGTTATAATTACATAGGAGCGTAATTGTTGTCATTACATGGGTCAGCGGCTACACTCCGACCGAGCAGACCGGAGGGAGCCAGTGTTCATCGCACAGGGTTTCTCATCATTAATGTTTAAAGTAATTTGTTTTACTGACACCGAAGACATTTGTAATTTATCCGTTCAAATTTAAATCCGGACTCTGTTCAATGGATTCGCAGATAAAGAACCTAAAATAAAATAATCAGATGCCGCTTGTATTCAGTGGCTGGACGTAATGGAGCCGACAGAATAAGCTAACAAGATATTTTCTTCGACACCTGCTGTGCATAAGTGTGCTTTGCTAATGTTTTGCGTGATGAAGAGAAATGCTTCACAATAATCTATATGTTTGTAATCAAACACTTACCAGTTAAAAAAAAACTTCTGGCCAAATTTATTGCCGTGATCACTGTGAATAAACGTGCCGTTTTACTGTTTCCACGTTTCTAAGCTTTAAGGGAAGCTTATTGCAAACCACAATAGAGATTAGTAACAGTTAAGATGAGATATGATTCATCCGTTTCAGTTCGACCTTTGTAAGCTCACAGATACACCATGCTGTGCTTCCATGCATCTTGCTTGGGAAAAAGACCAGGTTCCAAAGATATTGAAATAATACTTGAATGAACAGACTGCTCCAGTAAGAGGAAACATTCCAAGGTATCGAATAAAGTGGAAAAACGAATAATAAAATAAACCGGTTTAGAGCACTGGCGGCTGTTTGTTTTTGTGTGATCTTCAGTGGAGGGTAAATTGTACACAGTTACAGCATCCCCGATGCTTGCCAATAAATACACAGTCATTTCATAAAATATGCCGATGCTCCTGGATTTAAGCCTACCCTACCACACCTACTCTTTACACACAGCGGGGCAGCATCAGCTACAATGGAGTGATAACTTCTGCATGACTGCAGCAGGGGTCCTCTATGGGCTACGAGTACGGGTATGGTAGTAAGGAGAGTTTTAATTGTTTTTTCCCTTGTTCCTTTCTGATTCAACAGCACCAGGAATTCGCAAGGAAGTGAGGCACTGTACAAATTACCATATCTACTATATCAGTCTGACGTGAGAAATACTAATCAGCAACTTGCAGAACCACAGAAAGATGGTATACAAAAAATACCAATCGACCACTCAGTCAGTGATCTGATCTGATCCACATTGTGTGGGAGGGAACCCAGTTGCCGACAGTCAATTCTCTCTCTCTCTCTCTCTCTCTCTCTCTCTCTCTCTCTCTCTCTCTCTCTCTCTCTCTCTCTCTCTCTCTCTCTCTCTCTCTCTCCCCCACTCTCTCTCTCCCCATGCCTGCCTGTTTTGTCTGCTTGCTACACCTGTCTACCAGGACAGCACGACTGTACAGCAGGCTGATAGGTCTTTTCTTTCTCATTAAAACTTCCACATTCCAAGCTAATGGCGCTCTGTTTTAGATCCAAAGATTTTCGTTCCCCCATTTTAGGCAAACCGAAGAGGAATCTTTCCTTATGAGCGATTTTTAATGAAAATACATGTATTTTTTTATTATTTAAGGACGAATTTAGTTTAATTTATGCTTCGTTAAATCCGCCGATATGTTCTGAGATCTGTTATTGTTTTTGTAATTCCAAGCCATGTAACAAAAGAGCATTCGTCTACCCACTGCTTCCGCAGGTATTGGGTAAACCAAGCGTTATCTCTTCGCGTGGCTTCAGGAAAAATAAAAGCGTCTATTCAGTGTAGATTGCTGACGTCACTGGAGGATTTCTCTCTCTTATTAATAAGAGTCCCTTTCTCTCAGTTCCCCCAGTTTCAGCGAGAGCCGCCTCTCCTGTCACGGACAGAGATCAGGAGCTGCAACGATAGGAGAGTAAGGACGGATTGGCTCGTACTGTCATGGATCAGAGTCCGGGAAGAACAGATTGGAATATAACTGGAAATGGGAAAAACATTTTCTGGATGGTTCCACATATTTTTGCAGATGGTGCTTGGATAACGCTAGATGATCGATTCGAGTATGGTTTACAAACAATTCAAGTGGTTTTCTTCCCCGTCCTCGCTATCATTGCTCTTCCCGGTGAGTGTCTTTCCAAAGAAAACTTAACTGTAATTTTCCTTCTCACGTGTAACTCTCATAATAATAATTAATGCTCTTCTCGCACATACCGGCAGATAATTAAGCAAATTGTTGCCATATTCACTTTGGTAACGTACTGTCCTGAGGACCCACGTTTAAGAAAATATCTTTTGGCAGTGGTGATCATGTAGAACAGTTTTACGAGAATAAACGATTTACCGTATGAGGCGTGTTTGATGGCCCAGTGCCTGTATTCGCTGGAGTTTAGGAGGATGGAGCAGTGGAACTGGGGAGGCTTACCTGTAATTGAAACGCTCAGATCGAGCCTTCATGCAGAGGATGTAACCGGCAGTGGGAGAGTCTGGACCAGACAGCGCAGCCTCACAATAGATTAATACCGCCTTCAGAACAGAGCTGAGGCGGATTTCTATTTTCAGCGGCAATGTGTCTGACGACCCCTTTTCCACAGACTGTTGCTGAGGTCAAAAGATTGAATGTACAGTATTTTAAGCGGAGGTTAATAAGGTGCGTCATGAATAGGGGCATCAAAATATAAGTGGCGAGGTCAGGAGAACGTTGTTGGGAGGGAGATACATCGGCCATGATCGAATGGCTTATGACCGTGTGCTGTGATCAGGCTGTCTCCGTTAATGCTCCGGAGGGCTGCTGCTGAGTTTCCGGCTGCACTTTAGTCCCGCGCTCCTCATCTCCGGGCACCCGGTCCGGAAGGAGACGAGTCAAGAGGAGGAACTCGGGCTCGTTCCTGGGCTCGGCCGAGATGGCCATTCACGGGTCTAGGCGGCGGAGAATGAAGGGCGCTGCCAGGACCGACTGCCTGCCCCTTTTCCGAGTATATGTCCTTTCCCGGCTGCACTTGGAGAGGGAACACGGGGTCGTTGCGGCTACACTGATGAATTTCCGTGAGCGGTGGTCACGACGCCGGATTGACTGCTTTATAGACGGCAACAATCATATAGTAATTCTGGGTGTCGCTACTGTCTCTGTAAGCATTGATTGTCTTGTGTCCGTGGGTTGTGAATAAATATTTATGGTTAATAAAAGTTAATGCTTCGGATGCAATGGTCGAATTTCTGATCAGTAAACTTACAAGCTGTTGCGTGCAGCAGCCTGTCACTGAGACGCTG
Source organism: Hemitrygon akajei (assembly GCF_048418815.1). Classification (NCBI taxonomy): domain Eukaryota; kingdom Metazoa; phylum Chordata; class Chondrichthyes; order Myliobatiformes; family Dasyatidae; genus Hemitrygon; species Hemitrygon akajei. The sequence goes on along the minus strand of NW_027332049.1, from coordinate 892,916 downwards.
ATTCTTTAAATTTTGATAGAATACTCCCTTTCCATCCACTCTAACCCATTACTTTTGCAAAGAAACTGGTTTAAAACCTCTCAGTCTTTCTGTGGCTAATCGGTGTGACTACCATCTGTATGTCAGGCTGTTATTGAACATTAACAAGCTCCCTACGCTTATAGGAGCTTCAGATGTGCCTACCATATTATCAAAGACGTCATTTTCATTTCTGCCGAAAACAGTACAACCTCCCTCTTATTTACTATTGGGATGTCCTGAGAACTTTCTGCACGTTTCTCCCTTTTGTTGGCGTACCGCAATAACATGACGTGCACGTTCTCCAACTGTGAACATTTATTTTAATGTTTCCACCCGCCCAGAGTTGTGTTCGCTTGTTCTGTATCCACATACGTAAGCAGGCAACTTTATTTTATGTTTGTTATTATCCTTTCGGTTGTCACTCGGAGCCTATGGCAGGTTCAATGGTGCTGAATCGCATTATCCAGACTTTAATGAATATAATCAATATGAAGGCAAACGTACAAGAAGTAGACGGTGAGCCTTGTACCATGATTTGAACTGATAATCACTCACTCAATGTCGGCAAGCAGGAAGAGAGGTGCATTAACAGGGCTTTGGGTCACTGCTCCTTCTTCAAACCCGGTGCACTAAGTAACAGTCAGAGACGGGAATCTGCGCTTCAGGTGAACATGGGGAGTGTCAAAGACACTTCCTTAACGACAGCTGAAATTAGATGATGCATCATTCAACACCTTTTCCGTCAACATGTACGAAATTTCCCAATCATCAGCCATCGCTCTCTGTTGATCTAACAGACTGCATCGTTTACAGTAGTTTACAAAACGGTATAGGTTTATTGAATGGTAATGCTACGATTATATTCCACCGTCTAAGACAATAATTTTTAACATTGTTACAGACAAGAAAGTGGTCGATACTATATGTCTGCTTCAGTAGAACCATTCCTGATGTGTTTACCCTGATTGTTTCCTTTGTTGGCAGTGAACACGGTGACCATATTCATCCTGTCTCAGGGAAAGTGAGGCCTGTCCAGAGTTGTCACTCGCTACCTGGTTGCCATGGCAGTGGCGGATCTTCTGGTTCTGATCTTGGACCTGATATTGAGCAAGTTTCCTCTGATGTACATGTCACGCTACGTTTACCTCCACGCATTGATCAAGGGGTGTAATATCCATGCTGCTTTGATTAACACCGTCACCGACTGTTCGGTCACGTTCACCTTTGATCGGTTTGTCGCAATTTGTTGCCAGAATCTCAAAACAACATATTGCACCAGGAAAACTGCGGTCTCGGTTTTGGGGACAGTGACTGTGATCAGTTGTTTGAAGAATATTTACTGGTATTTTCGGCTCTCAATGATGTACGTGTTGGTAATGTATCCATTCATTTGTTCACAAAGGTATTTTCCTTTCAATTTCAGGATTCATATTGACCTATTGTATTACTTCCTCACCCCTGTGTTCCCATTTGTGCTGGTTCTGGCGACGAACGGCTTCACCGTCCGGCACGTCTTAGTCACCAGCAGAGCTCGCAGGCCACTCAGGGTTCCCGGCAAAGGACAGGGTGCCAGAGACCCGGAAATGGAGAAACGCAGGAAGTCCCTCGTTTTATTGCTGATCGTCTCGGGCAATTTCATCCTGCTGTGGGCACCTTTCACTGTGTACTCTGCGTGGAGCCGGATTGATTTGCTTACCATAGCTGTGTTTCCGCCAGATTCACTGCGAGAGCTGGGTGTCCTTCTGCAGCTTCTGAGCTGTTGTACAAACACGGCACTTTATGCCGTTACACAGACCAAGTTCAGGGAGCAGCTATTAAATCTGGTTAAATCTCCGCTTGCCCTCATTGTTGCGAGGAAGACCTGAGTCAGCGGCCTCACCCACCCGGACCTAACCTACATTGTATGCACCTTCTGTCCGACTGGGCCGGCATAATCCTTGTTCCACTCAAAACTCCCAAGCAACAATTACATACAGAGGTCCCTCCCACAGACTCAGTGCGTTTCCTTCATTCGCCAGCTTGTCTTCCCATTTCTGCAACATCACAGCACCATACAAGTTTAAAGTGCATTGCACTTAACATTTCCACCGTGAGGTCCTATTGCCCGCCCGCGTCCATCGGTCCAGCTACGAGTCGATGGTCCTGAGTCTGTGTTCCCGAGCCCATCCGTACAAGCCCTGCACTGACGACTGAATTGGTGCTGCTTCCTGCACCCACGCTGAGCTCGTCAATTTCATCTACGACGCCGACAACTTTCCCCCCGCCTTCAGATATGGTTGGTTCCATTCTGACACGCGCCTCGACTGTATACATTTCCTTCCCAACTCCAGCGACGGATTGTCTACCGACATCCTTTGCAATGCCACTGACCCTCCAGGCAATCTTGTCTGTACCTCCTGCATCAGTAACACGTTCGAAAGCGCTGTTACATTCTGTTATTTCTTTAGATGAGCATTTCATCTTAGGACTTTGGTGCAGAGGGGAGGGTAGAGTCCGATATTTTATTGGTTCTCCTTTCCTCAGGTAACGCACCACGGGCCTCCGCATGCAAGACATGTATCATAATCTCCGTCATTTTCACAGCGACTGTACTGCCAGGCACATCTGTCCCTCCCACATCTCCGGCTTCGCAGATCGTTTTCTGCGCGACTTAATGTTTGCTCATCGTTCCCCGCAGGTCTCCCATATTCCTGAAACCTTGCTCTGTACTACATCTGCCCGTACGCTATCTCTGCACCGACACTAAAACCCTAAGCCGTCCTTTCAGGTAAGGAGACACTTTCAGCTGCCAAACCTTCCAGGTCATCGTTTGAATCCCGTGCTCCCAATGCGGCCTCTTCAACCTTAGTATGACCCGACGTAGATTGAAGGACATCGTTAAGGGCGCATTTGCTCAGTATGCCCGCGTCCTAAGAATTTCTAAGTGCCCATCTACTTCAGTCACACTTCACATCCCTGCACCGACATGTCGGTCCATAATATCCAATTCTGCCACGATAAGTCCAACTCAGGTTTAAGGACTAACACCTCATAATGCCTCCGGTAGTCTCCAACCACGTGACGTGAACATCCATTTGTCTTCCCGCCGGGAAACAAACTCGCTTGCTTTCTCACCGCACCCCCTTTGTTGTTCAGCAATCAGTTGCGGTTCTCGCACATACACGGCAACCACGCACTCATCACCGGTCCATCACTATCCTTAGTTTCCCATGCCATGGTCTACTGTCCTATCATATTCGGCTTGCTCAGCTCTTTCGTCTTCCTCTTATCAACTCCCGGCTTGACTTATGATTCCCTTTCAACCCGCCTTCCCAGACACCACCCTTCCAATCAGCTGAACTCACGTTTCTCCCTCCAGCTTCTGCTCCTCCCCTTCTGCGGACCATTTGTTTTCGCCTTGGCTTCTGTCCATATCCTTTCCAAACCTAATGGAGTGTCTCGGCACGAAATGTCGTCATCCCATTTCCATCTATCCATGCTGCCTGACATGCTGAGTTCCTCCGGTAATTTGTTAATTTTGGTCATGATTTCCAGCATCTACTTCTACTGTGTAAGTAACAAAATGGCTTCTTTGGTTTGCTAGAGTAGGAATGCTTTTAAAATTAGAATAATTGCTGGAACAATGGTTCAGACGATTGTCTGATAGGTGCTTTTTTCTCGCAGTTGTTTAGCTTTGGACTTGCTGATATGGGGATTGTATTCATTTGTTAACCAAAGGGAAATGATATTTTGTCTTGTGGGGCTGGGAGCTTGGGGGTTTCGTGGTCTTTTGAGGGGAGGCGGGAAGGAGACGCCGAGGAAGGTGGACGTGCGCTGCGTTGCTCGGACGACCACCGGGGTGGTCCCAGGTGCGAAGACGTGGAGGTCAGAGGAAAGCGACGAGGGGTCAAATGGTTCGACGGTTGAGCTCCAGCGATGTGCACTAAACTGACTGAACTTTGTTAAGTTCGATCCTTCTGCTTTATTTTCTTTTCCTTCATATATACTGTATTGCATAGTGCTCTTTTAGTTTCAGTAAAATCTTTAAAGTGTATTCTGTAACGGTATCTGGTGTGAGTTTGATATTGTGTGGTACGCGCGGCATAAACTTGATTCTCATAGCATCTGCGTGTACAGGAGGTGGGGTTGGTTAGTGGCTGGATCTCCTTTTCCTTTAGACATATACCAGCCTTTTGGGTAAGTGTTACATACAGAATCTTTTTTGTCTGTCCCATTCAACGGCAAACTAACTCACTTCCCAGAATCAGCCTGGACATTGTGGACGGTGCCGCCTATTGCTGACAAGATGTCAAATATTGCAGATGGTCTTTGCAGTCACAAATTACCACAATCTTGAGTATTTGATGTTCTTGTCGTGATTTTGGGGACGGCCCTAGTGGAAGATGATGTGAAGTTATTCTAGTTTGTTCATAGCCGATCAGATTGGCGAGGAGGAGTCCAAGAATAAATATGTCAGCTTGCAAAAGGGAAGGAGAATTAATTCGTTCTGGCATCTAGTGTTTCAAGCGACCAGGAGGACAGATCTAAAGAGCTAGAAGCAGTAGTTACTAAGCGAGTGTCTGGTTACAACAATACGGTGGAGGTCTCACAATCGAGGCACCGATGTATTCACATAACGTCCAATGGTTTGCATGTGAAATATTGTAGTAACGGCCGGGCTGCTTAGTCCCCTGGAGAGTAACGTGCGGATTAGTACGGAACCTGAACGATGTGACTCAGTTGTTTACACCGTATACGTACATAAACAGACTCTCTGGCTCTAACAATCTGTGCGACCTGTCTTTTGGCCCAGTCCCCACGGCTTGCACTAGGACCATAGCCCTCCCATCTATGTACGCGGCCAGGTTCCTTCTATATGTAGCGATTGAACCTACATTCACGACTTCCTCCGGCTCGATATTTCACACTCAGAGTCCCAATACTTATATATCGTGCCCTTAAAATGTTCTTCAGTAAGTGAGATGATGCACACTGATTTTGGTGTATAGGCAACGTACACAGAAGCAGGTGGAACGCAGCAAGCCAGGCAGCATGGGGAAGACAGGCTCCTTGCGTCCTAGCTCTAACGGGGACGGCACGGGGTGCTCGTGGGAGTACCAAGGAAGCTACCGATCAATTCCGTGACCGAATTCAGAGACCTATGGAAAGGCAGAAGAAACACACCAGTTAGTGCTCATTTGTGCTGTCTTAACTGAAATTAAAATCACAAACAGGAAAAATGGGAAGTGCGAGCAGTCAATTGGCTAGCACTGATCCTGCTAATAGACCAAAGAGTTGCGGAGGCAAGACCGCCAAAAAGATTAAAATGATAAAGCGGCACCATCATCAAATAGGAGATACCTTAGTGCCGCCTGGATCCCCGGTGGGTATGGTAAGCAGAGAGCGTCCGAAGAAGATCGTTTTGTGGTAACATTCAGTAGTGATTTGTATGAATGGTCACATGGGGATTGGCCGTATGGAGAAGTTTTAATTTGAGACTAATCGAACACTGAGAGGACGCCGCCTGAAATGGGGATGGCGACCCAAATTGGGATGCTGGTTACATGTTAAGATGTTTTAAACGATGTGAGCTATAAGCCACCAACATCCAAGAAAAAGGGAATTCAGCAGCCGAAAACAGAAAAGGCTGGGGTTGAACGGAAACTAGCCACGGGATTTTATTCACAACTCCCCGCGCCAGCCAGTGCCCCGTTGCACCCAATAGTGAAATACACAACTTCATAATGATGACGACTGCCTTGGGACGACCGGCACTCACTCCTTACAAACCCCAAGCCAGAAATTCAGACACCTAACACTCCCAGAGGAGCAGAGATCACTGTAACGAGAGAAGGGTCTCATGAAGAGGAATTGAAGCTGAGGGAGCTGAGGAGAGGGTTAGCAGTACTAGAGATGACTCAAAAAACCGTCGGAAAAGGCAGACAATAAAAAGTTAGAGAAAAAGAGAATGGGGGATAAGCTTTTAACAGACACCTTCATTATATCTTCATTATATATATACATGGAGCCTCCTCAAATTGGGTCTTTCTAATGTTAAAATTAATGAATGGGCGAGAGAAGGACAGTACAGAACCCATACTGTAATGTTTTCAGGGGATAGTAACCTCTATGCTGTCAAATTCAGAGACTGTTTGACACATTGATAGTGCGAGCCAACCTCTACATGCTAAATCTCAATACTTGACGAATAACATCCGAGAAAAAAGCAGCTCCATTGTACGGTCTATTACACTTTACAAACGTACCCGAACGCTGGTCAGGCTGATTGGTGCTCCGCATTTTTCTCCATACCGTTGGATGAGGAAAGCCAGTATTTATTTGCCTTACTTATTAGAATGAACAATATACGTGGAGACGTCTACCCCAGGGATATACCAAAAGCCTCGCAGTTTATGTTGCAGCAGTTAAAAAATGATTTGGCCGAATACCAGCTATCCGAATATTCCACGTTGATTCAGTATGCAGACGACATCCTGAAAGCTTCTATTACAGGGCCACAATGTCTGACAGATTCATTAACACTCATATAACCTTACCACTATTACAGCGCGAAAACAGACCATCTCGGCCCTTCTAGTTCGTGCCGAACGCTTTATCTCACCTAATCCCACCGACCTGCAGTCAGCCCATAACACTCCATTCCTTTCTTGTCCATATGCCTGTCCATTTTTTTAAAAATAATGAATATAGGGTAGCAGAAAAGGAGCTTAAGAAGGGGCTGAGGAGAACAAGAAGTGCGCATGAGAAGGCCTTGGCGAGTAGGGTAAAGAAAACCCCAAGGCATTCTTCAACTATTTGAAGAAAAACAAAGATGACAGGAGTGAAGGTAGGACCAATTAGAGATAAAAGTGGGAAGGTGTGCCTGGAGGCTGTGGAAGTGAGCGAGGTCCTCAGTGAATACTTCTCTTCGGTGTTCATCAATGAGAGGGAACCTGATGACGGTGTGGACAGTACGAGTGCGGTTGATGTTCTGGAGCATGTTGATATTAAGGGAGAGGAGGTGTTGGAGTTCTTAAAATACATTAGGACGGTTAAGTCCCCGGGGCCTGACTGAATATTCCCCAGGCTGCTCCATGAGTCGAGGGAAGAGATTGATGAGCAACTGGCTAGGATCTTTATGTCCTCGTTGTCCACAGGTATGGTACCAGAGGATTGGAGGGAGGCGAATGCAGTCCCCTTGTTCAAAAAAGTTAGTAGGGAAAGTCCGGGTAATTATAGACCTGTGAGCCAAACGTCGGTGGTGGGAAAGCTGTTGGAAAAAATTCTAAGAGATAGGATCTATGGGCTGTTAGAGAATCATGGTCTGACCAGGGACAGTCCGCATGGCTTTGTGAAGGGCAGATCTTGTCTACCAAGCCTGATAGAGTGTTTTGAGGAGGTGACCAGTCATATAGATGAGGGTAGTGTAGTGGATGTGATCAACATGGATTTTAATAAGGCATTTGACAAGTTTCCACACAGTAGGCTTATTCAGAAAGTCAGAAGGCAAGGGATCCAGGGAAGTTTGGACAGGTGGATTCAGAATTGGCTTGCCTGCAGAAGGCAGAGTGTCGTGATGAAGGGAGTACATTCGGATTGGAGGTTCGTGACTAGTGGTGTCCCAAAAGGATGGAGTATGGGATCTCTACTTTTAGTGATTTTTATTAATGACCTGGATGCAGGGGTAGAAGGGTGGGTTGGCAAGTTTGCAGACGATACAAAGGTTGGTGGTGTTGTGGATAGTGTAGAGAATTATCGAAGATTGCAGGGAGACATTGATAGGATCCACAAGTGGGCTGAGAAGTGGCAGATGTAGTTCAACCCGGAGAAGTGTGAGATGGTACACTTTGGAAGGACAGACTCCAAGGCAGAGTAAAAAGTGAATGCAGGATACTTGGTAGTGTGGAAGAGCAGAGGGATCTGGGGGTACATGTCCACATATCCCTGAAAGATGCCTCACAGGTACATAGGGTAGTTAAGAAAGCTTATGGAGTGTTAACTTTCATAAGTCGAGGGACAGAGTTTAAGAGACGCAATGTAATGATGGAGGTCTATAAAAGTCTGGTTAGGCCACACTTGGAGTACTGTGTCCAGTTCTGGTCGCCTCACTATAGGAAGCATGTGGAGGAATTGGAAAGGATACAGAGGAGATTTCCGAGGATGCTGCCTGGTTTAGAGAGTATGGATTATGATCGGAGATTAAGGGAGCTAGGGCTTTACTCTTTAGAGAGAAGGAGGATGACAGGAGACATGATAGAGGTGTACAAGATATTAAGAGGAATAGATAGAGAGGATAGCCAGCTCCTCTTCCCCAGGGCGCCACTGCTCAGTACAAGAGGACATGGATTGAAGATAAGGGGAGGGAAGTTCAACAGGGATATTAGAGGAAGGGTTTTCACTCAGAGACTGGTTGGTGCGTGGAATGCACTGCCTGAGTCAATGGTGGAGGTAGATACACTAGTGAAGTTTAAGAGACTACCAGACAGGTATATGGTGGAATTTAAGTCGGGGGGTTATATGGGAGGCAGGAATTGAGGATCGTCACAACATTGTGGGCCGAACGGCCTGTAATCCACTGTACTATTCTATGTTATATATTCTATAATTCCTGAATACCGGGAGAGGGATGCAGTAATAATCATATCGGGTGTGGGATTGATTCATCCCCTGACTGTCGAAAGGCAAACACAAAGAAACATCAAAGTGGAGAAGAAGTATTAGCCTGAGAATGAGGGGTCTGTGCGTTTTTAGAGAAAGAATGTTGCGCCTGCACACCCAATGCTTCAGAAAATATGATCCATGTGTTAGAACATATGATCCAGCTGCGAGATGGAATGCATAGACTGAGCTCTCAAGCCTCTCAAGAAGGCTGGGGTTTCATTAGTTGGGTTAAATCCGTGTTAGGAGGGGGAATATTTTCCTGGCTGCATCCCCTCTTTTACGGCGTCATTGGCCTGGCCTGCTTAGCGGTGGTATTGCATCGTGTCATACAACTATGCATTCACTCGGTCTGCACCCGGAGAAATTCAAAGTCAGGGGAGACGGTGGTATTAGTCTATGCTGAATCACACATCACAGAGAGGGGGAAATAGAGGATAGTTACGATGAAGAGGAATGTACCGCTTATATTACCGATGTCGCAGAAAACATAACTGACCTAGGCCAGAACATTATGAAAAAGTTTAAAGGGATTAGGAAGGTGGGAGAACAGATCGAAAACTTTAACAGTTGAGGATCTTGGCGGGAAGGAATATGGGGATGGTTTCCTGGCTGGGGAAGCTGGATAACGCATGGAATAATTACAATGGTAATAATATGTGTTTTAGGGTGCTGTATATATGGATCACTGAGGTTGTGCTGTTATAAATTGACAAAGAGGACTTTGTCCGGCCCCAAGGATGCTCGATGATATCGCAGATGGTAAAAGAGAGAGCTAGCAAAGAGCACTGGTGGGTTGAAGGGGTGTACCTGGGGAAGGAAAGGCCTCTTCTCTATGAATATAAGCCCGCTTATGAGGAAAAGTAGGAAATACCACAGTATGAAATGTTAATCTAGAAAACAAACAACGAGGGAAATGTGGAAGAAAAATAGAAAGACTCTGTAACGAACGTTAAGAGGTTAATGACCTTCTGCAAGTATGTGAATTCAAAGTCTGTAATCACTTGTCTGTGACTAATGTACACTGTGTGACTGAAATTTGCTTTGTAGACGGGATGGGGAAATAACTATGTCTGTGCTTCCTTGTTCTAAGAATCATCACATATCTCCGCTTGGGAAAGCCTGATATACTGTCCTGAGAACTAACACTTAAGAAAATGTATAACCACTCAAGGAGATATAGTGCAACTTCGCTATTCTAACGAGTTGTAGTTGAAGTTCCTTCCTTTTTCAGATTTAAGTGTTTCTTGTAACGTACGACTGGGGAATAAATAAGAGTGTAATCCATTGTTAAGCAGAGTCTCAGAACTCCACTTTAGGTGCCTGGGCTGTAGCTCATGCCGGCCCTTCTATAAGTGTTTCAGGAAGTATTGGAGAACGGTTCGTCACCGCCTACTCTTTCACAGGCATCTATTTCACTGCTTCTTACAAAGGGCAAGGACCCGACTCAATGTGGGTCATATCGCCCCATCTCACTTTTGAATGTGGATGTGAAAATTTTGGCTAATGTGCTTGCATGCCGTTTAGAATGCCCCCTTCCCAAGATAATCTCAGATGATCAAATAGGTTTTTATTAAAAATCGTCATTCTTTTATAAAGTATTTTTAGTATAAATTGATGAGGTCTATTCACCCAGTGATTCTCCGAGTCCGGAGGTTGTTGTCTCCTTGGACGTGAAGAAGGCGTTCTTTAGAGTGGAGTGGTATATGTGTATATCACTCGCCTTTACCGTGTATACAGATTAATTACTTTCGATCTGACGATTTCCCACTAACACGTGGCACTCGCCAAGGCTGTCCATTGACCCCTCTTCTTTTTGCAATTTCAATTGAGTCTCTTTGTATTGCACTTAAGTCAACTACATTATTTCAAGGCGTTAGGAGAAGGGGCATGGATCACCGTGTATCCCTTTATGCTGATGACCTCTTACTTTATGTTAGCGCCCCTAAAGTTAGCAGTCCTGCTTTTGTGTCATTATTCGGTCGGTTTGGAGCCTTCTCTGGCTACTAACTGAACCTTCAAAAAAAGAAAACGCTTTCCTATTAATAACTTGACCTTACAGATCCAACAGGGATCTTTGCTTTTTCCTTTATCTGAAGATGATTTTGTTTACCTAGGAATACATGTTACTCGTTCTTTTACATTTCTGTTTGAAGCTAACTACAGGACTCAGGTTAGCCAAATGAAGGCTGATTTTGAGAGATGGCGCATTTTACCCGTTGCTATAGCTGGAAGAATCCAATCAGTGAAAATGACTATACTTCCCAGAATTCTTTATTTGTTCCACTACTTGCCTGTTTTCTTATCTAAGTTATTTTTTCAAATCAATCGACCAAGCTATAACCTCCATTATTTGAGAAAATAAGGTGACAAGGGTCAATAAGATAACTCTTCAAAGAGGACGTGACATTGGTGGAACGGGCCGTTCTAGCTTTATTCATTATTACTGGGCATCGAGCATTCCAAAGGTATTATTTTGGCCTCACCAGCCAGATATAATCTGCTACCTGCTTGAGAGACGGTCTTGTCACACCCCGTCTCTCCAAGCTTTAGTGTATTCTTCCTTGCCATTAAAATCCTCTCAATTCACATCTAACCCAGTCGTGCTCTCCACCCTCAAAATTTTTAATCAATTTCGCTGCCACTATAAGTTCACATCAGCTTCAGGTTTGGGTCCCATTCATAGAAACCATCCATTTCTTCCCTCCACACTCGATTTAGTTATTAAAAAATGGAGTTTGAACGGTCTTAAGCGCATTAAGGATTTGTACACTGATAACATATTTGATAGTTTTGATAACCTTTGCAGTAAATATGGCCTTCCGCATAATCATTTTTTAAAATACCTGCAGATTCGCCACTTTGTCAAGGAAAAAAATCCCTCTTTTCCTGATCTACCACCTGCTATGTTGTGGGGAAAAACTCACTCTTAGCTTTAATAATAAAGGGCGGATCTCTGTACTATGCTCTCAGCTGATGTCTTTGGGATTTCCAGATCTAAACAAAACTAAGTCTAGGTGGGAAGGTGACCTTGATATGGATCTGGCTGAGGGATATTGGGCAAAAACATTGAATAGGGTTCATTCCTCGTAACCATGTGCTAGACTGGGGCTCATATAATTTCAAGTTTTATCCAGGGTAAATTTAAGTAAAGCCAGGCTTGTTGACATTATATCCCGAGAGAGACGCTGGCTAGGACAGGTATTCCCTCTCTCCGGCTGGTTTAGTGCATGCATTTTGGTCTTGCCTTCGGCTTCGTGGCTATTGTGCACTGGTTTTTAAAATTATTAGTGAGGTTTTGGAGGAGACATTGACACCTTTCCCGCTTATAGCTGTATTTGGTGTGCATATAAAGGCAAAATGGAGGAAAATGTAATCAATTATGTATTCTGTATTGTGTCATTCCTTCAATAAAACGATATTTAAAAAAAAAACTTTTGGCATCCTCTTTAATATTATTGGTTAGTTTAATCAGAATAGAAGATCATCCCGTGAGCATGACCACATGCTGCTCTAAAAAGTCGTCTCGTATGCTTTCTTGAAATCTCCACACTTGTAATCCATTACCAACATTACTTTCCCAATCTACCTGCATTTTGAAGTCACCATGATGTTTGTAAAGTTGCGCTTATGTCATGTACTTCCTACCTCCCGTTGTAATATGTAAGTCACATCCTTACTACTGTTTGGGAGTCTGTATACAACTCCAGTCAGGGTGTTTTTACCCTTTCTGTTCCTTCGCTCTACGCACAATGATTGAACACATTCCGAACTTCTGTCACCTCTTTCTGAAGTGACAGAAAGAGGTGACATACCAGGCTAGAGATTGCACTCTTGGACTAGCTGTCTAATGGATCACGAAATTCAGTCGTCCTCTACAAGTGACCTGGAAATGACCACTGTCTGGTGAACTGACTTAATTCGCATATCAGATCACAATTGTCTTCTGGACATCGATCAAGTAAGATTTTGAGAAAATAAAACAATTCCATTTCCAGAACTTTAAACATTGTGCTACTTTTAGTCAAATGCGCCCGATCAATGTTTCAATATCTGATAGAGAACCAACATTATCATTATGTACTGGCTCCTCAATTAGTCTGCATTGGGTCCTTAACACCTTTTCCCTTCCTGACTTCACCCAGTTTTCTGTATCCTGCACCTTGTGTGTAACTATATCTCTTTATGTCCTATCTAACGGCCCCTCCACCCCAGCATCAGCTATGATTGGAAGTTCATCCACTTCCTGCTCCAGTCCCTTACGCGGATTATTTGCAGTTGCAGGCAGACACACTGCACGTATTTGCAGTCTCCGGGGAAACTGGAGGTCTCCCTGCCTGCTCACATCCTCCAAGAGGAACATTACATTATCCTGCCTGTCATCTCAACTGTAATCGCTGAACGGATGTACAGACTGTATCTGCATCCCGCCACCCATAAGAACATCACCAGCAGATGACCAACTTATGGGCCGGCAGACAGACAAGGGGAAACAGGTAAGCAAAGGACAGACAAACGGGCAGGGAGACAAACAGCGAGGTACGGAGTCCATTATGAACTATAATCTGAAAATCAGTGAAAAGCAACGAGGCATGACAGTGAAAATAGAGAGATCAAAATGCGTTGTTTTGCCACATGGTCGCAGGATGGAGGCTGCCATTTTGTGAGATTACTCTGATGTGCGTATTCTCACTGATGATTGAAACTCCATTTCCCTACCCATCTCTACATAGCACTCTGGAAAACCACGTCACTCTTTGCTAATATTCTACCACTACTCATCCATGGTCGGTAATCACCACGTGACTCATCCATGGACTGTAATCGCCACGTGACTCAATATTGGCCCGGTCTGTTCTTTGCTGAATATTTGACAAACTAATTCAATATATTCTAATATTCTACAGTCCACTGGCTTATGACTGTAAGCAGTAGCCGTGCGCGTGAAAAGTTCTTCTGAGCTTTTCAGTTCAGGTCATACACTACATCTGTCTATCGACCAGGCACGCCAGGGAAACGTTCAAATAGGATCTACAATGCTGTGATCCATTTACAGAGATAATGCAGTTCAGGTGATCAAATAAGTTAACACGGCTACCAGGACAGTATATAAAATAAAAGAGAAGACGTATAACATAGCAAAGATGAGCGGGAAGCCAGAGGACTGGGAAGCTTTTAAAGAGCGACAGAAGATAAGAAAAAAAATGCAATAAGCGGAGAAAAAATGAGGTAAGAAGGTGAAGTAGCCAAGAATATAAAGGAGGATAGTAAAAACTTATTTAGGTATGTGAAAAGAAAACAAATAGTTAAGACTAATGTTGGGCCATTGAAGACAGAAACGGGTGTATTTATTATGATGAACAAGGAAAGGGCAGATGAGTTGAACAGAAGACAGTTGATCTGTCTTCACTAGGGAAGACACAAACAATCTCCCAGATGTAATAGTGGCCAAAGGAACTAGGGTAATGGATGAACTGAAGGAAACTTATATTGTCAAGAAACGGTGTTGGATGGACTGTTGTGTCTGAAGGCTGATAAGTCCCGGTGACCTGATGGTCTGCATCCCAGGGTACTTAAGGAGGTGGCTCTAGAGATCATGGACGCATTGGTAATCATTTTCCAATGTTCTACAGATTCAGGAACAGTTCCTGCGGATTTCAGAGTGGCTAATGTTGTCCCACTTTTGAAGAAAGGAGAGAGAGAGAGAGAAAACAGCGAATTATAGACCGGTTAGCCTGACGTCAGTGGTGGGAAAGATGCAAGAGTCAATTATAAAAGAGTAAATTACGACATATTTGAATAGTAGTAGAAGGATCAGTCCGAGTCAGCATGCATTTATGAAGGGAAAATCATGCTTGACTAATCTTCTTGTGTTTTTTGAGGATGTAACTATGAAAATGGACAACAGAGAGCCAGTGGATGTAGCGTACCTGGACTTTCAGAAATCCTTTGATAAGGTCGCACATAGAAGATTAGTGGGCAAAATTAGGCCACATGGTATTGGGGCAGAGTACTGACATGGATTGAAAATTAGCTGGCTGACAGGAAACAAAGAATAGCGAGTCCCTTTTGGAATGACAGGCTGTGACCAGTAGGTTACCACAAGGTTCGGTGCTTGGACCGCAGCTGTTTACAATATACATTAATGATTTAGATGAAGGGATTAAAAGTAACATCAGCAAATTTGCCGATGACACAAAGCTGGGTGGCAGTGTGAAATGTCAGGAGGATGTTATGCAGGGTGACATGGACAGTCTAGGTGAGTGGGCGAATGTATGGCAAATGCAGTTTAATGTGGATAATTGTGAGGTTATCCACTTTGGTGGCAAGAACAGGAAGGTAGATTACTATCGAAATGGAGTCAAGTTAGGAAAAGGGGAAGTACAATGAAATTTATGTGTTCTTGTACATCAGTCAATGAAAGCAAACATGAAGGTACAGCAGACACTGAAGAAAGCTAATGGCATGCTTGCCTTTATAAAAAGGGGAATTGAGTATAGGAGTAAAAAAGTCCTTCTGCAGCTGTACGGGGCCCTGGTGCGACCCCACCTGAAGTATTGTGTGCAGTTTTGTTCTCCAAATTTGAGGAAGGACATTCTTGCTATTGAGGAAGTGCAGAGAATGGCGGTACTGCCATATGTTGAACGATTGGAGGGACTGAGTTTGTATACACTGGAATTTAGAAGGATGAGAGGGGATCTGTTTGAAACATATAAGATCATTAAGGGATTGGACACGCTGGAAGCAGAAAGCATGTTCCCGCTGATGGGCGAGTCCATAAGTAGAGGCCACAGTTTAAGAAAAAAGGGGTAGGCAATTTAGAACGGTGATGCGGAAAAACTTTTTTTTTCACCCAGAGAGTGTTGGATATGTGGAATACTCTGCTCCAGAAAGCAGTGGAGGCCGAGTCTCTGGATACTTCCAAGAGAGAGTTAGATAGAGCTCTTATGAATATCGGGGTCAAGGGATATGGGGAGAGGGCAGGAACGGGGTACTGATTGTGTATGATCAGCCATGATCATAGTGAATGGTGATCATAGAAGGGCCGAATGGCCTACTCCTGCACCTACTATCTATTATCTATTGAAATTAATAAGCACTTGACGATTCGGGTCATACCCCTTAATCCGAGCTGGAAAGGAAGTGGGAGATGGTAGAATACGAAGGTCAGTAGAGGGGAGGTGTTCAAGCGAGAAAATGATAGGTGAAGCCAGGTGGTCGAGTTTGGGAGGAGAAATAAGTGGTTGAAAGGAGATGTATGAAAAGCCAAAGGACCGGTGAAGAAGGAGCCTGAGAGCAGAGCAGAGCGGATCATGGGGGATTAAGAGGAGGGACACCAGTCGTACCTGCTAATCAGGTGAGGAGAAGAGTAAGAGACTACAGTGGGGAAATGAAAGAAAACAGGACGGGGAGAAGAAGAGAGAGATATCGGTGTTCATGCCATGATTGGAGGATACCTACACGGAATATACGCTGTTACTCCTCCAGCCTGAGAGAAAATCCATCGTGGCAGAATAAGAGCTCAACTGACAACATACCGGAGCAGGAATAGTCTAAGAATTGAAATGGTTCCCCACTGAAACATTCTGCTTTTGTTGGATCGAGCTGAATTGCTCGACAAAGCGTTAATTACCTGAATTAACGGTTTTCATGAGTTCAGTATCTTCTTAAGCCCGTGTGTTATATTAGTTTAAGTTTCATCACAAAATTACAGGATTGTACAAACAACATTTTTCTTATTATTTCTGTTGTAAGATCTCCAACCGATACCCTTTCCAGAGTCAGACAGAGGAGCTCAATACAGCCTTGGCCTATGTTGACACTGTCTACAGAGTCTAGCAATGGACATGATCATTAATAATCATGAAACCGAGAGGGGAGCCTGAGATTGTTTCGTAACAACATTCACTGACCTCGAATCGTCATTTCTTCGTCTTTGAGATTTTGCAATTTCGTTACAAACTATCCATACCTCATCACAATTGGGATTTTACTTGAATTACATCAGGTTTATTTTTATCCCAGATGTTGGAAGACACGTCAGCCTTGTGTATTATTGAATATCCAGTGTTCTGGAGCGAGTATAAATGAATGTCTGTGGAGATTCACCAGCTCAGAGTTTCTTCATCGAGATCGCGGGGCTGGAAGACAGGCTGAATCTTATATAACATGCTTGAAACGTTTTACCGTGTAAGAAAGACATGGTACATGATCATTGCTGTTATTGGTATTCCTGGTAAGAACATGGGTGAACTAGCATTTGCGGTTCCGTGTGCAGCGGTGTTCAGTCACCGTCAGCGTTGTGATGCCGATGTATCAGCGAGTACGGTTGTGACACAACTCTGTGTCCGTTCGGAAGTTCCCTTGCAGTTTAATCCGAAGCTGAAAATAAACGGACAGTTGAATGAGATGTAGAGTGGAGGATCGGAGAGATGGATTCGTTTTGGGGAGTTATCAATGCAAATCCGAATTCAAATTAAAAAAACGATAATCCCGCGCTCGCTGCAGATTTTCCGGGAAAGATATTTGCTCGGGAACAATAAGCACCGAATCATTTAGAAAGACGCTGCCTGTGTTGTTATTCCTCTGGATATTCGATGGTTAATCACAGATGTTCAAAATACCTGTAACGCTCAGTAGGTCAGGTAATATTCTTAATAGGGAAAATTCGATCTCTCTAATCGGATACCTAGACATAGTGTGAAGCAAACTCAGGAGTATTCGCAATGTTTTAAAGTCAGCTACGCGGTGCCCCTGGTGAGTGACACAGTACGGGCTGGGAGCTTAGAGGAGGAAACAAATTCTTGTAAATGGTGGAAACAATTTGGCTAGCAACTTTCTGAATGGAGACAGGGTGTATGAGTGGGGCCTCATGGTATGAGAATTCCAGAACTTAGGTGACGGGAACACGGCAATCGCCAAAGAGTAGAAATTTCTGAGGTGCCAAGCACTACACATCTGTCGAAAACCGAGAGTGGGGAATTATATTGATTTGCCCAAAGCTCCTTGGTTCATGGCCTGCTTCCCAATCACGTTCACTATTCCAGTACCAACTACCGTACATTTTCGCCCAATATGCACTCGTTTGAGACACCTGGGATTCACTCCGTGCAGTTTTTGGACCTCCACAAATGAGTTGTTTTTAAAGTCTGATTATTCTTAATTTCAATCTTATCTCTACCCAGATCTCAACGTAGAGGCCAGACCGTCATTCATTCATTCTTCTTGCTGTTCCCCCAGTAAATTTAGTGGCGATGGTGATCCTGTCCCGGGGAAAGTGCGGTCTCTCCACCTGCACCACTCGCTACCTGGTGGCTATGGCAACAGCGGATCTTCTAACCATCATTTTTGACGTCATATTCTGGCGAATCAGTTATTATTATTTCCCCGGAACTTTCCTGGACATCACCCCAGTATGCAGTGCGATCGCTGCCCTGGGAGAGGCAGCCACAGACTTTTCTGTCTGGTTCACAGTCAGCTTTACGTTTGATCGGTTTGTTGCCATCAGTTGCCAGAAGCGGAAAGCAAAGTATTGTACCGGGAAAACTGCGGCTGTGGTTTTGACAACAACTGGCGTTCTGCTCTGTTTCAAAAATGTGCCCTACTTCTTTAGATATCGTTCTGTGAAAGTGATTGACAATATACCCTGGGACTGCATTATAAAGCCGGGCTACTATACGGATCCCCGGTGGGTGGGATATAATTGGCTTTCTACTGTTCTAACGCCTTTACTCCCGTTCGTATTAGTAATACTGTTCAACGCTCTGACAGTCAGACATATTTTAGTGACTAGTCGCGTCCGCAAGGGGCTGAGGGGTCAGAGCAAGGTAGGGAACCGCAGTGACCCGGAGATGGAGAGCAGGAAGAGGTCTGTGATCTTACTTCTCACCATCTCCGGAAGCTTCATCATCCTGTGGTCGGTGAGTGTTATCGAATTACTTTATTACACCATTGCCGGATTGGATCAAACTAATTACAACGATTCGGAATACATATTTGGACACACTGGAGACATGTTGCTGATATTAAGTTGTTGCACAAACACTTTTATTTATGGGATAACTCAGTCCAAGTTCAGAGAGCAGATCATCAGCGCAGTGAAATATCTGCTCATTGTAACTTTTAAAATAACTAATAAACAAAATATTTAAATTCTTTTCAAGTCGGTCGTAGTGTTTTCCACCTTGACACTACAGAATTGGCGGCCATCGGAGAACGTGTCAGCAGGGATAATCCCGAATGCGACACAACACTGCAACAAACCCTTGGCACCCGAAGCCGATGACCCCCACCTCCTACCAATTTTTAAACGCATCCGAAACTGTATCTTTATCTTTCTACATATTCCGGCTTTCCACCCCGCCCCACTCCTTTGGATAATTAATCCCTCACCCCAGCGTAAATACTCATAGTCAAATGACCTACAAATGCGTTGCATCTCGATGACGGAAACAAAACTGTTCAACTCGCGGAAATGCTGCCGTCATTAGGGTGATCCGGCGGAATCCACTGAGCAATGGCCTGATCTCGGATTGCTCAGATTGAGTAGGAAGCGCCGGGCAAGAGAGTTCACTGATTGCATCCCACATCGGCACGTCCTTCAATACTCTATCAGCAGACAATAGTGAGATGCTAACTTCATTGCCGAGGTAACTTGTGTTCAGTGAGAGGGAATGAACTTCATGATGTGGCGCAGAGAATATCTCCCCATTGTCGACCAATCATCTGAAAAGTCCATTTACAAAGGTATTTGTATGAATTTATGAGGAGGGAGCCTTTCTTTCTAATTTCCCTGGGTGTTTTTAATCTGTATCGAAAGAGTTTAATAGACAGAAAGAAGTAGAGTCCACCAATAGGCACTTTAGTGAGTCTTTCGGAGAAAACCTGAAGGTTAATTCTGTTGGCAAGGCGTAACCATGGGATATAGGAGCAGAAATGCCCCATTCATTCCATCGAGCTCTTCTGTCTATCCTTTTGGGGTGACCTGTTCCACAGCCCCTATCTGATTCCTCCCATAAACACTTAGCCCCCATACCAATCATAAATTTTAAACCTATTTTCATCGCTACAGTTAATGACTTTGGCTCCACACTTTCTGTGGCAGCTAATCGGAGTCCTCTTGAAATGAGTGCCCGCATTGGATTTGCCTTCGTTGCAACGAATTATCCTGCAAATTAGCTTTCAGGGAAGCCGGAACGAAGGCTCATACGTTTCTATGCATCTTCTATTTCTGAATGTCTCCCCATTAAAAGCCTACATACACAATTGTTTTTCGTTCCAAAGTGCATGCCCCACGCCTCCATTGGCTGTATTCCATCTGTCACTGCTTCGCCTACGCTATCAAACTGATCCTCCGCCGGCGACACTCCTTGTCTCTGCAGGTAGATCCTGCCCATCTGAATCACATCCGTTAGCTGGCTCTCCGTTATTGAAAAACTCACTGGTTTATCTCTGTTTCCTAATATAACGACAAATAATATATCTCCCGGCATTTTGATATATTACATTTTGGAAAAGTGGGCACAAAAATCACTACCAAGGGCACAACAATCTCTGCTGTTGTTTATTGTATTATCCAGTGATAAAGATGGCCAGGATGTGAGGATGTTCACGATGAATTCCAACACTTCGTCCATTCCAGAGCTAATATTCCTCAGATAGCATTGACCCCTCCAATAAGTTCACAAACTATGTCGGTCTCACGAGTGAATATCAATGAAATGTATTCATTTAATACTTGAGTGTTTTTCTGTGGTTCTATACATAGATTACCCTTCGCATTAACGGTGCCTAGACCACATACACACCCGACACCCAAGTATGAAGTTACCTACTAATCCTAGATGTACAGTAAACAAATATACAGTAATGTGCAGTGTAACGAGGGCACCCATTGCCACTAATACATGGTACTGTTCAAAAGATACAGGCACATATATCGAGCTAGGGTGCCTGAGAACTTTGCACAGTGCGGTACTTATCAACATGGAGAGGAGAGCAAAATCGTAAATATCCATATATAGTTTTTCCCTCTGTCTTTCCAGTTCTGATGAAGGGTCCCGTCTATAAATTGCAATGGTACATTCCGACGCATAGATGTTGCATTACCTGATGAGCCACCCCCACACATTATGTGTATCGCTCTAGATAGACTGCAGTATATCTTGTGTCTTTGTGGATCTGTCGGGATCAAAGGATGTTGGGTATGGGGAGAGTTGAGCGCCACTGGAGGGCAGGAAAGTAGGGTAGGTAGCCGGAAAGTAGTGCCATGGGTGGGGAGGGATTGTTGCGGGTCTTGGGACACCAGGCTAAGATTTTAGATGCCGAACAATTCATTCATTGGTCATTGTAGAATACTTCTTTGGCGCTTTAAGTTCCGTCCCTTCTCTCTCCTCCTTTTCAGAACCATGAGTCCACTCTCCCTGGCCCCTTCCCTCTGTCAGTCCACAATAGAAACACACACCAGATTCAGATATATCATCACTCACACATGTCATAAAATATTCCGACCCTTCTACTAATATAGCATTTACAAATTCCTTATTATGCCACCGAAATTATGTAAATTGGTAAAACATTTCCTTGACTTGAAGGCATTCCATTACTTCCCTCTAGCAACCTGGCAGCGAGTAGAGTGTTGGTTAGTGGCCCCACACACCTTCCACACTGACACAGCAACAGTCTCATCCCCTCACTAGTGATCGATTGCAACCACTTGTTTTTCAGTACCCTCTTCTTTTTACTTCAGAAAGCATCTCTGGAAGCATATGACACGCTTTACCCAATCTAAATCTTTAGCACTTAGGCAGATCCAGTCAATATTTGGGAGGATAGATTTACCAAGTCTTTTAACACCAAGATAAAATCACACCTATTATTATTCGTATACCTTTCATACTTCCACATCTACTCCTGCTAACGATTGGATGTACTGTTGTATTTTCCCAACATTGTGATTATGCCTTTCGCGCGCGCGCGAGTGTGTGTATGTGTGTGTGTGTGTGTGTGTGTGTGTGTGTGTGTGTGTGTGTGTGTGTGTGTGTGTGTGTGTGTGTGTGTGTGTGTGTGTGTGTGTGTGTGTGTGTGTGTGTGTGTTTTCCCACAGAGATCGGCGCTGGTTGTCCCGTACTTTGTGATAAATGTCTGAGTCATTTCCTCACATCAGAATGAGATGAAGAAAGTCAACACCTTCAGTAGACTGTGCTAAAACTTACACTGCCGCTAAAGCCTTGCCCTTCTTATTAGACGCACCTAATGTGGAGAAATGATTAGCATTACTGAACACATGGATGTCGCTAATAATTTTTGATCTTCTGTGTGAAGCAGCTGTTCCTCCTCCGCTTCAAGGCGAGAATTGTTCTGCAATTTCCTTTTGAAACACTTCTACATCGGCTCCAACGCAATCACATCCTTCGCTTATGGGGGCAGAGACATTGCAATACTCTGATCCGACCCCCGTCAGTGGAGGACGGTATTCCGAATGTATTGACCGCCACATTATCAATCCGCATTTCGTGCTTTATTGATGTGTGAACTTCCATTTCCTTATCGGTCTCTACATCGGCTCTCTCGAGAACCTGATCACCCTTTGTGAATATCCCAGGTCTACTCACTCATGGAAGGTAATCACCACCTACCTTAATATTGACTCCTGTCAGCCCTTCACTGTCAATCTGACAAAGTGATGAATTGCATCTGATAACTAATGACCATTGGTTTATTATTGTGAGGCGTATCTAGACACGTGACATGCTCTTCTTGTGTGCTGTTCAGCTAAGACCATTCCATCAAGGTGGAACATCAGAACAACAGAAACAGAATTTACAATGTTGCGTTATATTTACAGTGCAAGTGCAGTTCAGATTGTCAGGTAAGTATGACAGTCTATCGCGCCATCACCAACGCTACTAACTTAGTATATCTGCAGAACAATTGCCATTGCTGGACAAATTCTAATAAATGCAGACACTCTGTAAGTTTATTCATTTACACTGCCTGCAAGACCCTCTGTGCAGTGATTGAATTACTTTGCCTCATGCCGGTTTGAACTTCGATCTTTGCTGGTTTACCAGGTGACGGACTACATCAATTTGATGCACACACAAAGTGCTGCAGAAACTCAGCAGGTCAGGCAGCATGAATCGAAATGAATAAACGGTTGGTCATTCAGGGCTCGACCCAGTTTCAGGCTTCAGAACGATGGGAGGAGATGCCAGATCAAGAAGTTTGGGTGAAGGGGAAGAGGACAGGCTAGAATGCCGGAGGTCTCAGTAGGTCAAGCAGCGTCTCTGGAAATGAATAAGCAGTTGAAGTTTAGAACATAAGACCATGAGAGCAGAATTGGGCATTTCAGCCAATCGAGTCTGCTTCGCCATTCCATCATGGCTGATCCTGCATCCCACTCAGTCCCTTACCCCTGCCTTCTTGCCATATCCTTTGAAGCTCTGACAGCTCTTCCACCTGAAATAGACGCACGGACTTGGCCTCTACCGCAGTCTGCGGTACAGCATTCCACAGATCCTCCTTACCTCTTCTAAAACGACGCCCTCAATTTTTAGGCTCTACCCTCCTATTCTGTATTTCTCCACCAGAAGAAAAATCCTCTCAATATCCACCCTGTCTAGTCCTTTCAACATTCGGAAGGTTTCAACGGGATCCCCACGCATTCTTTTAAATGTCAGTGAATACAGGTCGAAAGCTGCTAAATGCTCCTCCTAAGTTAACCCCTTCATTCTTGGAATTATCCTTGTGAACCTAGGCAGATCAGGAAAAAATGGTTAGAGTGGGGAAATGAAAGAGGCGGGCAAGCGGAGGGGGAAACACCGGAATTTAGAGTTATCTATGTTAACGCCATAAGGTTGTAGTTTACTTAGACTGAATAAAAGGTGTTCCTGCTCCAACCTGAAAGTGGCCTTACCTTGGCAGAAGAGGAGGCTATGGAACGATGTGTCAGGCCACGAATGAGAAAGAAATTGAAATCTTTAGCCATGAATCTTTGTAAAAAGATTAACAGTTGACTTTTCGGCCCCCGGCTCTTCAGCAGGACTGGGAATTAAGGGTGGAGAAGGCAGAATAAGATCATTGGAGAAGCAGGAGGGAGAGAATATTGAAAGTGCTGGCTGAAGCCAGGTGGTTAGGAAGGACTGGGTAAGTGATAAGTGTGTACGGCAAAGAGCTCGGGAAGGATGAATCAGATATGCGAGGAGAGTGGATCATGGGAGAAGAGGAAGGAAGAGAGGTATCGGGGAGACGTGCTAGGCAACTGAGGAGGAGAATAAAAGGCCAAGATGGGGAAATGAAGAAAATGGAAAGGGGAGGGTGAAACCCTGAGAAAATGGAGATAACCCTGATCGTGCCATAAGATTTGAGGTTGCCAAGGCGGAATATAAGGGTTTATTCCTCCTGCTTGTGAGTGCCGTCATCGCAGCACAAGAGGAGCTCATGGACCGACATGTGTGACCGGGAATGTGGACAGGAATTGAAATGGTTGGACACTGGGAATTCCGCTTCTGCTGCTGGATCTCGGGTAATCGATGGAAGAAGGGTCGCTGCCAGAAACACTGATTGTCTATTAATTACCAAATATGTTGCCAGAGCTGTTCAGTACTTGTAGCTTCTTTTATGTGTCGAAATTAATTTGATTAGCGTTTTGCAGGCGTTCAATATCTTTGTAAGCCTGGATGCGATATTAGTTTCCGGCACTTCGCCACATCAAGGGAATGTAAACAGTAGAATCTTGTTTATATTTTTACGCAAGATCTGTAACAGAGACAATCTGCACCGTGAAACAGAGCAGCCCAATAACAGTGCAGCAGTTGTCTATGATGATAAAGTCTATGGAGCTTATGAGTGGACATGAACAACAATAGCAATCATGAAACCAAGGGGTGACCCTGAGAGTGTTTCACACCAATATTCCCTGACTTCTACAATCGTTATTTCTTCGTACTTGCGAATTTGTAATTTGATTGATATTATTTTATTTAATTTTTTACCCCGGGTGTTGGAAGACCCGTCAGCCTTGTGTACAATTGAATATTCAGTGCGCTGGAGCGGGTATAAATGAATGAACATGGAGATTCATTTGCTCAGAGTTTCTTCAGCGAGATTGCTGGCAGCTGGAAAACAGGCTGAATCTCACCCAGCATGCTTGAAACATTTTACTGTGTGAGTAAGATATATTAGATGCGCATTGCCGTTATTTGTGTTCCTGGTGAGAACACTGGCGAACCAACTTTTTCACATTCGAACGCTTTGTCGCCATCTGTTGTCAGAAGCGGAATGCCAAGTATTTCACCGGGAAAACTGCGCCTGTGGTTCTGACAACAACCGGCGTTCTGCTCTGTTTCAAAAATGCCCCCATCTTCTTTAAATATCATCCAATAAAACTGATTGACAATGTACACTGGGACTGTATTCCAAAGATGGGTTACATTACGAATCCCGGCTGTATGGGATATAGATGATTTTAAAAATTATTCTGACGCCGTTACTCTCTTTCGTGTAATAATATTGTTCAACGCTCTGACAGTCAGACATAGTTCCGTGACTAGTCGGGTTCGTAAGGGGCTGAGAGGTCGCACCAAGGTGGAGAACCGCAGTGACCCGGAGATGGAGAGCAGGAGGAGGTCTGTGATCTTATTTCTCACTATCTCCAGAAGCTTCATCATCCTGTTGTCGGTTGGTGTTGCTGAAATCCTTTATTGCCGGAAATAATTACAGAGATTCTGAATTAATATTTAAACAGTCGGGATACATGCTTTGATATTAAGTTGCAGCACAAACGCGTTTATTTATGGGGTAACTCAGAGCAAGTTCAGAGAGCAGTTCATCAACGCAGCGAAATATCCGCTCACGTCAATTATTCAACTAAATAACAAACAATATATCTCAGCTCTTCTCAGAGGCATTCGCAATGTTTCCCATCTTGACAGTACAGAACAGGCAGTCATCGGAGAACGTTGGTGCGGGGAGAATAAATCTGGTTTCGAGCCCGAGAGAGACACAGCACAGGAAAAGACTCTCCGTCACCCGCACCCCGCGATCTCCACTCCTACCAATCATTAAGCTCATCCTACCTCTTATTTTCAGTTTTCCACCATATTCCCGCCCTCGCCACCACCAGACCCTATTCGGTTATTAGGAAGCGGGGCAAGTTCTGGGAACATTCAAGAAAAAAATCGGCAAAAATGTCACTCATTTGTTACTTTTGTCTTTTGCATCAGAATGAAATGAAAAATGAAGGAAATCAACACGAACTCACAGTAAAGCTTGCACTTGTCCTTCGCATTAAACAAAGATGTTTTAGAGACATGTTTAACGCCACAGAACTCATTCATGATTGTGCAAAGTGTTACGGAAACCTCCGGTGCCTACTCTGCTTCAAGGAAACTAATGTCATCCCACGTCCTGATTTCAAACAAATGTCCATCCGATCAAATTGCGTGTTCACTCTCCTCTGCGTTCACTCCAGTAGAATCGCATGTCTATTATTATTTTTATTTTTATTTTTTTTAATCTCAGCTAAAACGGATAAAAATAGCGTTATGGATACAGACAAGCACACTTATTTCTCAATCGTTTGGAACTTTTGGACTATTTTAGCGCTTTTTACTATTGTGCCTTTCTGGAGATTTGCAGAAATATTGCCGTGCAGTTAGTGCTATTATGTAGTGATTTTGGGATGATACCAGTCGTATACTTTAGAAATGGGACAATGTATACCCTGTTCATGTACTTTTAGTCGTTCATATTCCTCTTTCGCCAGCACTTACTGATTTCCATGGGTTGTATCTCTTCGGAATGGCCATACCTATTAAATAAATTGTTATTGCATATTTTTCCTGTATTATTATATTCGGGCGGGATAGGTATTATCCCATCTCTAATAATGGATCGGTCGTTATATAATTGCAGGATCCTGACTCTAAAACTGGATCAGGATTTTATTTATAATATTGTGGTATGTTTCATGACTTTGTATCTTAAAGCGAGAAGTTGGTGAAAGATGTTTGTCACCTGAGGTTACCTGTGTAAGTAATCAGATTGAATTAGACTGTTACAGCGTACTGTAATGTGTGGAATATTTTCTGGATTCACATGGCATATTCTGCTTTTATCGTCTTGAATTTGTTAGCCCTTCATTTCGCAGTTTTTTGGGGTTTTTTTTTTGCCTTAAATACCTGGATTAGTATTGCCAGAAAGAAACTTTCTTCTATAACTCTTTCTTCTATAGTAGTGTTTGCCAATCCAACCCTACGTACTTGCCAACGCCCTTCTGAAGCCATTCATACTTGCTGTACTCGGCCCTCTTAGACCGAATATACTTTGCAGGGCTCCAGAAGTGCAAAAAAAAAGGCTAACATATGACAGCGTGAAAAATATATATATATGATTTATCTGTTTCTTTATCTTTAAGGCTGCGGGATGTTGACAATGAATGACATCACAGACCTGCAATTTATCTTTCAGTAATTCTATTAAACCAGCCTGGTGACCTGTCCTATATGGTGCCCTATCCGTTGCACAAGAAATCATGGTCCTAATCAGAAAAAATTGCCATGAATATACATTTTGAGCCCTCGCAGATTTATTCCTCGTTTATATCTGTTTTCAACTTGTTTACAATAGAGAATCTCTTCATCACCTTTTCCATTTTTGATAAACGGTACATATGCCATTAGTAATGTCTTACTGTCTCGCACAGTTGGCTCCCAAATTCTATGTTTTTTTTGGTAGTTCCATGCATAGTGATACTTAATGTCCTTGCGCATGTCATCAATATGACGAGATACAGAGATATTACCCAGGGGAATTGATTTTAAAATACTGGCATCCAGTTTGAGAATAGTGGTGAGCTCTTCTGATACAAAAGGCATTGATAATCTTTCTCTGCTTGTATGAGATTTTTCACACTTTGCTATCAGTTTGGAAATGTTATGAGAGGCAACGAGAACACGACCAAAGTCATTTTTAGTTCTTCGTGCAAATGACCCAAGTGCGCAACGCTTTTCATGTGCTTCTTTCATCTTCTGGAACTGAGTAATGTCAAGGGTAGCCTTTTCAAGGTGTCATTTACGGAAGTGTTCCTGCAATCTTGTTGGTTTCAGTGTTTCATTAGACAGTACAGTATTATGAATAATACACATAGGGCGTCGCTGATTTTACGGAAATAGAATAATGTCATACAATAGGTACGTAAAGACGCATTTTTGTGTAGTTTTTGATTCTTAGCAGAATTAGAATCCAAGTCCTCATCGCCTTCTGACCCAGAGAGATCCTATTAATAATGATGTATTAATACATCATTATCGGGGCTGGAATGTTAAATTGCATGAATCGGTTCCCTGCCACGAGTCGAGGAGAACTGCTGAGCACTCTGGTTGCTCATTTATTGTTGCCCAATAAAGTCTGTTAGGCTGGTTGGGTGGGAAGAGTTTGCCGAGTTTCAGACGGTTGTGACAACGAGCGCTCACTGCCCGCGGAGCTATGGCTCTTTCTGTATTCCAGGGCCTGCTCTACTAATGGTCGGTAAGGATTGATGCCACAGGTTATAGCACATAGAAATTTACAGCATAGTACAGGCCATTCGGCACACAATGTTTTGCCACCCATGTGGCTTACACTGGAAATTTCCTCGAATTTCCCTAGCGCACAGCCCTCTATTTTTCTAAGCTCCATTTACTTATCTAACAGGCTCTTAAAACAACTTATTGTATCCGGTTCCAACACGGCCGCCGGCAGTGCATTCCACGCACTCACCATTCTCTGCATGACAAACTTGCCCTTGAAATCCCCTCGGTACTTATTTCCAACCATCATAAAACAATGCGCCCTCGTTTTAGCCATTTCGGCCCTGAGAAAATGCCTCTGTCTATCCACACGATTAATGCCCGTCATCATCTTATACACTTCTACCAGGTCACCTCTGATCCTCCATCACTCCAATGAGAAAAGGCCAAGTACACGAAAAAAAGGAGGCGTGTGAGAAAGAAAGTGACGGAGAGGGAGGGGTGGAGGAGGAATAGCGGAGGGAGAGAGATGGGAGAAGTTAAACTGCGATGGAATCCACGGGAGGAGACGGGGGAGATCAATGAGCGAAAGGTTTGATATCTCACTTGGTGAGAGAACCACGACAGGAATCGATAAGAGCCTCTCATTTTCACTGGAGATGGTTGGAAATTTCAGGAATTCTACATCTTCCATATAATTCTATTTGGGATCAATGATGTGTCTATCTATCTATCTAGCTGAGTCTACAATGTTTTGTGTTTGTTACCCCCAAGGGTGTGAAGGCCGGCTGGTTGGGTATATTTGAGGAGATAGATTATCATTTATGGTTGCAAGGGGAATGGGCACAGGAGAATAGATCAGCTACGATCATAAGTCACAACAGGAGAATTCCTCCTCATTTCTGCTCTAAATCGAGGTTCCTCTATTCTGGAGGTAGTTCCCTTGATCATGGACTCTGCGCTGTAGGAAACATCCTCTCCACATTCAATCTATGTGCCCTCTGGTCCCCACCATTGGAATCATCCTCTCATCATTCATTCTATCTCGGCTTTTGAGTATTCGAGAACCACATCCACTTACCCCGCCTCATTAATCTCTATCAGCAACAAGCCCATAGACATCAAATGCTGCTCGTGCTTTAACCCATTCAGTGCCGGAATCATTTTCTATCAACGACCTTTGAGCTTTGGACTCTCTTCAATTCCAGCACATCTTTTCTGAGATAAGGGGACCACATCACCAAACTTATAATCACGAATTGTGGTCTCATCAATGACGTTTAAAGGTTTAGTATTATATTCTGCCCTCTAGTCGTTTCGTAATGAATGCTATCATCTCATTTACATAACCTTAAAGGTGAAAAGCCAGAGTGGGGAGAGAAGAGGGAAGTGTTGGCGTAAGGTAGTCATTGCCGTTCTACCATCATCCGTGCTAGTGTCTCCTTCCAATCAACATCGGTAAGATCCTCTCCCGTGAATCTGCAGTTTATCTCACTCCACTGATCATGATGAATCTTTTTTGTACCATTGCCTCTCAAAATGTAGGGTGAATTCCATCATATTCTGATCACTGACTCCCCAGCCTTCCCTTACCTTAAGCTTCCAAATCAAATTTGATTCAGTGCACACCACCCAACCCAGAGTTACATTTCCCAGAGTGGCACAACCACAAGCTGTTCTTAAAAGCCATCTCATTGGTATTCTCCAAACTCCTTCTCTTGAGAACAAACACCAGCCTGATTATCACAATCTCCCTCCACCGTCCCAGCTCATAGACGTCTTTTCCCACGACCAGCAGTGACGAGACTACGTAGCATGCACACCAGGACTACCAACCTCTGAAACAGCTAATTTCCCCATGCAATAAGGCTGATCAACAACTCCACTCATTCGCGCACCCTTTCACACCGCTAGTTTATCATTTCCAGTAAGTCATCTTGTGGACAGACATCCTGTGCCTTCTGTCACTTTATGGACATAAAATCCGTGTGTAGTGTACAAGCTGTGGATTTATATTTTTTTATTATTGTGTGTGTGTGGTTTTTTTTTTGTTGCACCTGAACCAGAGTAGTAATTATTGTAATCTCATTTATACTTGTTTGCTGGAAATGTCATGAAACAAATTTCTCTTTCTCTCACCATTAATGTAGCAGATCAGAACCTGGTAACAGCAGTGTCAAGAAATCACGAAGACCTGTAATTGTGGCAAATCACTAGCAAGTGGCAGTGTTGTCCATAATCGGGAGATATTTACAGCGATAAGGAGGGCGGTAGTAGGCTGGAAGCCAAGCCCACAAGTGGCTGAGATGCTCCACCTGCCCCAAACAGTCCTTCCGTGTGAGGAAACTCTTCAGCTCCGTGCCTGCTGGAGTCATCTACTGTTTTCTGTTCTCCCGGTGTGGCCTTCTCGACATTAGTAAGACCCGATGTCGTCTCCGCACTTTGCTCTCTGACCCAATGAGATTTTGCAGATGTTGGTTATGCAGAGTAACAAACACAAAATGTTGAAGGAATTCAGGAGGTCAGGCAACACCTATGGAGCGGGGAGTGGGGGGGGGGGAAGAAAGCAGATATTTTTTGTTAAGACCTTTCCTCGAAAATGGAAAGGGGCGGAATAAGATAGTGGGCGGAGGAGAATTAGTACAAACTGGCGGATGATAGGTGAACCAGATCACAGTGAAGGTGAGTGGGTGGGGGAGAGGGGAGATGAAGTGAGAAGGAGTGAGGTGGTAGGCGGAAAATACAAAGGGCTGAAAAAAAATAATCTGAGAGGAGAGGAGAAACGACCATGGGAGAAAGGGATAAAAATGAGGCATCAGAGGGAGATGATCAGCAGTGGGCAAGAGAGGAGGTAAGAGGGGAGACAGAAATGACAGGGCGGGATGCGGATGGCAAAAAGTGGAGGTAGAAGTTAAAGATATTAATGTTCATGCTGTCAGGTTGGAACCTACACAGATGTGTTATGAGGTGCTGTTCCTCCAACCTGGGAGTGCTGTCAATAGTCCAACAATGATCCGGCATTTTGGAATGGGAAGGCAGTGTGGATTTGAAATCATTGGCCACCGAGAAATACGTTCTATTGTGGTCGGAACAAATGTGCTTGACAGGGAGGTTTTCCAATCTACATCGTGTCTCACTGAGGTACAGAAGACCACACTGGGAGCGCCAGAAAGAGTAGATGAACCTGGCAGACCCGCAGGTGAATTGTTACCTCACCTGTAAGGGCTGTTTGTGATCCTGAATAGTGCTGAGGGAGGAGGTACATAGGAAAGTGTAGCACTTCCCTCGCTTTGCAAGGATACGTTCCAGGAAATAGATTACAAGGGGGAGACGAGTGGACAAGGAAATCCCGATGGAAAGCAGGGAGTTGAGGTGAGGGTTGTAGAAAATGATGTGTTTGATGGCTGGAGGTAAGAGAAGTTGTGGAGGTGACTGGAATATGCGGGGAAGGCGGATTTTCAGGAAATAGAGGAATTGGGTGTGAGATCAGCATCAATGGTGGTGGAAGGGAAACTACATTCTCTGAAGAAGGAGGACATCTCTGACGATCTGGAAACGAAAACCTCATCCTGTCATCAAATGTGGAGGAAACGAAAGAACTGAGAAAGGAAATAGCGTTTTTATTTTACGGGAGACAAGGTGGGAAGAGGTTTAGTCAAGATAACCATGCAAATCGGTAGGTTGAAAACAAAAAGTGTGAGGGTGTTTTTTGATCCCTGCCATCTGCCACGTGCAATGTCTTTCTTGGGTCAGCTGAATGCACCACTGTGGATGGTGGAGGATTTTGTAGAGATGGCGAGTACTGTAGGGGTCGGAGAGGTTTACAGTAACGGATAGTGTCTTAGGGCTCGGAAGGGGTTTCAGAGATGGTGAGAGGTGTTTGAGCGTTTTTCTACCAGCGTGGAAATGTACTTTAGTTGTAGTTCCAAAATGGCATTTGTTTTCTGCAGCAAAATGAAACCTGTATTGTTTCGCAGTGCTTTGCTAATAATGTTTGTGCAACATTATGCTGATGGAACCCGAGTACCTGACTGCAGACCCGCAGTCCCTACAGCTGTATTTCAGCTGCCACTTCTATTTCTTTCTCCAAAGTGCATGACTATACAGCTCCGTACCAGTATTCCATCCACTCTTTCTTTGCTCATTCCTCTAATCTGTCTATTTCATTTTTAGGCTGTCTACTTCCTCAAAGCTACCTGTTCATAGAAGTATCTTGGTATGATTGGCGAACATTTGCAACAGAGCTATCAATTCTGCCATCTAACTCATATACCATAAAACATAAAAAAATCGGTCCCAAACACAGATCCCTGTGGAACACCACAAGTCACTTGCAGCCAACCAGAAAAGTTTTCCCTTATTACTATTCCTTTGCCACGTGCTCATCAGCAGGTTGAAAACAAAAAGTGTGAGGGTGTTTTATGATCCCTGCCATCTGCAGGGATGGTTAGTAACATTAGGTTACAAAGGTTACTAACAAGTAACTTTGTTACTAACAAAGGTTAGTAACATCATTACTAACCCCTCCATAATCCCTTCAGCCACCTCTTTCGGAACTTTGGGATGTAGCCATCTGGTCCTGGTGACGTATTTACCTCCAGACCTTTCTGTTCCCAATAACATTCTCCTGAGTAATGTACCTTTATACACTTCTGACCACTGACATCTGGACATCCACTGCTAGTGTCCCCCTATAGTGAAGACGGATATCCACTCCTCACTTCTCCTTTACACTTTATGTGTCGGAAGAAACATTTGGTTATCTCCTTAATATTACTGGCTAGCTTAACTCACATTCCATATTACCTTCTTAATTACTTTTTAGTTCCCTTATTGTTGCTTTTTAGAAGCTTCCCAATCCCCTAAATTCCCATCAGTGCTTGATTTGCTACATGTCCTCTCTTTGGTTTTTACCTTGGCTTTGCCTTCTCATTAGCTACAATTGTAGCATCTTGTCTTTGGAATACTTCTTCCTCTTTTGGTACATATGGTTTTCCCCGTGCCTTCCGAATTGCTTCCAGAAATTCCAGACATTCTGTCGTCATCTCTGCCAGGGTTCTTTTCCAAACTATTTTTGCCAGTTCTGTTCTCTGTAATTCTCTTTATTCTACTGTTGTACTGAGACATCTCACTTTAGCTTCTACTTCTCAAATTTCAGGATGAATTTCAATACGTTATGATCACTTGCCCCAGTGTGTTCTTCCACCTTAAGTGCTGCTAATTAATCCCTGTTCATTGCGCAAACACCCAATCGAGAATAGCTGATCCCCAGCTGGGCTCAACCAGGAACTGCTCTAGAAAGCCATCCTGTGGGTATTCTTGGAAATCCCCCTCTTGGGATCCCTGCATCTACTTGAGTTTTCCCAATATATCTGCATGACTATCCCCCATGACTATTGCAATATTGCTGTTTTGGCATGCATTGTCTTTCTCCTGTTGTAATTTGTGGATAAGTATACCTACTACTGTTTTGGGGGTCTCCAGAAAAATCCCATCAGGGTC